>NW_006435779.1:0-38573 GCF_000325575.1 Pteropus alecto
GAATAGTAACCAGGACGTGCTCCTGGGCGCCCTCTCTTGCACCTCCCGCCTCGGGGTTGATTCCCCAACCGCCCTTTTCTCCGCTTCCCTTTGGCACTACCTGTTCGGCGTGTGCCACCACCAAATCTAAGGACGGCAAACGGGTGCAGGGATTATCTGTGCTGACGTCGGTCGTTAATTTCAGCACGACTTACCGTAACGGTAACGATGTCTACCACGACCCCCAAATGTGAAGCTGATGATGGAGCTGGTTAGGCATTCACCACGTGGATCAATTGCACTCCCATGGTGGGTCGCAGGTCCACAGCTTCTCACGAGGCGGCGCTGTTGTAACGCCCACGCTCAGCTACCTTCCGAACCCATCCGAGCCCTTCACACACAGCGTCTGCACTTTTCACCTCTCTGTGCCGTTTCACCTCTCTTCAACAATGTTCCTTTGGATCATCCGTGGTGGCAGAGACGAGTAGGCGACTCAACTACACACGCCCTTTTCTCTGTGCACGCGTGCGCGCATGCTTCTCTGTGGGGCGGTGGGGTATGCGGGGTGTGTTTGTGGGTGGGGCATCCAAATATCAGACCAGCACGGAGCGATACCCGACAGGGTGTGAACGAAGATCAATTGCTTGAGATATCTATAAGTAAAACAGAAATTATAAAGATTTATTGGTGAGAAATAATACTGCTGTTAGTTTTGGTTGGTGCGATTATTATATTAGATATCAAAATAATCTATAGATAAATTATTAGTGTTGACAAATTACTTCATCAAAGGTGTTTTAGTAAAATTCCCATTCTGAAATGAATTTTACTTCTATATACCAGCCAAAAACAGAAAGTGTTTTAAAAAACATCATTTCAAAAATAGCAAATATTAAGGGGTAATGCTAACCAAATGTATGCAAGGCTTATAAAAATTAAAGTTAAAGATTATTTAAATAAATAGATAAATAAAGTTGGTTCCTGCTATGAAAAATTAAATATTGTGATATGACAATTTTCCAAGATTTGATCTGTAGTTTCAAGGAATCCCAAGTACAATTTAAATTATTTAGTGGAATTTGGCTGGTAGAGTCTATAATTTATTTGGCTGGTCAAAAGGTGAAGATGATTGAAGACACATTTGGAAAAAAACGAGGTAGCAGAACTTTATCTAGGATATCGAGTCTCATGCTAAAAGTACAATAATTAAAAGAGGATCTTCAAGCGAGGGTGAGCAAATGTGCCAATGGAACAGAGGAGACTTTAAAACCGTACCATGCACAATACGAACACTTCATTGTTTAAAAAGTTGATATTACATAGGCATGAGAGATTGGCAGTCTTTTTAAAAAATGGTTTTGCGACATTTTGGTATGCATAAAACAAAAAAATGAAGGACATTTAGGTATGCATAAAGCAAAAAAATGTTCTTGAAAAAATTTAATTTTAATTGTATTGTGGAATTATAAGTGAAAGGGAAATCGAAATTTTTTCATAGAAAATAACATCAGACAACAGCTACATGACTTTTGGATAGAGAATATACATTTGTAATTCATAATGCATAAGCACTAACAATGTGTTAATTAATATTAATAAATCCTGTTTATTAAAATATACCAATAATGAAATCAAAAAGTAAGCTATACAGAGGGCAAAGCTATTTGTCAGTTAACAAACAAAGCATTAGTGTAAAGTAGAGTTTGGGAGACTTATCTGTAAAGGGCCCAGTAGTAAACATTTTAGGCTGTGCAGGCCACATAATCTTTGTTATAACTACTCATCTCTGTCATCGTATCATGAAAGCAGCATAAAAATAGATATGACTGTGTTTCAATCACATTTTGTTTGCCAAAATAGATGGCAGGTCAGATTTGGCCCATGAATGATCATTGGTAGTAGGATTTGTCAATCCTTGTTCCATAATACATATAGTACGCTACTACAAAACAGTGAAAATACTGGCAGCTCAAAAGAAAAACAAGAGTAGTGAATGAATTTTTACGGAAAAGCATAGTCACATGACCAAAAATATGTAAGAAAAGCTGTTAGAGTTTTTTAATAACCAGGAAAATGCTAACATAAATCACCATGACATAACCATTTATACACACACAACGGCTAAAATTTGAGAAGATGATGATAACAAGTGTTGGTGAGGACTTAGAGTAACTGCATATCCCACACACTGATGTAAAGGGTATAAATTGATACATCTCTTTTGGGAGACTGTTTGCCATTATCTATTAAAATTGCTGACATAAACATTATGTCCCTCCAATTACACAGCTAGGTATGTACTCTTAAGAAATGCAAACATTAAGACATATGTATAAGAATGCTTAGAGCACAATTATTTGTAGTAGTACAACTAGCTCAAATATGTATCGACATTATTGCAGATAAGTAAATGGTGGCATAGTTATTTAATGGAATACTTCACAGTAATTAAAATCAACTCATTACTTCTATCTACAAGAATGTGGGTTGATCTCAGAGAGATATTGAGAAAAGAAGACAGACTAAAATAATATTTGCTTTGTGTTTCCATTTAAATACATTTCAAAACTAGAGCAAATTTCAATAGTGTTGAAGAATGCATACTTATAAGTGGAAAAGGTATAAAGAACAGGTATAAAGAAAAGCTAGAAAGAATTTTTTTCTATTCTGCTTGTTCAAATTACTCTATTACATATTTTAATTTATGTATTATTCAAAATTATATAATATTTCTTATAATATTAAAAATAATAATAAATAAAAAATATAAGCACAAATGGAATACACCTACCTACATTCTGCAGGAATCAAACCTGAGTAATTTTATAATTATAATGTTCAAACTTAATTTAGTCTAAAGAATCCAGTTGTTTTTCTTTCCTTAAAAACAAAACTGGGAGGAAATATGATAAGCTATACAAGCTTTCAATTTTATTTCTTATTTTCACTGAAATCAAATGTGCTCAATTTGCTTCTCTCTTTTAAAAAAACCACTCTCCATTATGTTTCCCACAGTCTTTAGTTATCTCTCGATATTATCGTAACTGTCTCTCACTGCTAAATTCCTTCATAAAGCTGTCTAAACACATTGGCTACTCCACATTTACTCCTCTGTCTACTGTTCTCACCAGCATTCTGAAGCTGCTCTCTCTAGAGCAGTGGCCAACCACTCAATGGCCAAATCGAACATTTATTTAGTCCACTTCCTACTTAAACTTCTTTACTTCATTATATACTAACCTCCAAGAAAGCACAGACTATGTCTTCTTCATCATCTAGTATCCACTCCCCAGCAGAGTGCAAACATTAATAAAGGGCTCTGTTATGTCTTTTCATTAAGTTGTTCTGAAATCCTTAGCTTCCATGATGGTATTCACTTCTCTACCTCCACCCCCCGCCATCCCACCATGCTAGCTTCTTATCATTTGGCTCCATGACTTTATAACAATTTCCCTCTCCTTTAGAAGTTGGGGTCTATGCATGACCCAACTGTTAGTCTCCACTCACTCTGGGTTACCTCATCTGAAACCCGATACACTCAGTTACTACCTATATTGCTTATGCCACAAACAGTTTTTTTCTTTTGCAATTATCCATGGATTCCTGGTAATTGCTGGACTTAACAATCTATATGTACAGGTGACATAGCACATAAAATCCAATATGATTAAAACTGAACTTATCATAACTACCCTACTCCTAAAACTTTCCATTTTCAGTGTTCCCACACTTAGTGACACCATCCTCCTCTTGGTTACTCCAGCCAGAACCATGAGGCATATACTTTCAGTAGATCTCTGGATTGTACTAAGCATCCTTCCAACCTGGCTTATTTCTGCTGCATGTGACTGTCTTATTTGAGTCCCTCATCATTTCTTCCCTGGAATATTACAGCTGGTTTTCATGCTTCTGGTCATGCCCTGTTCTTTTTCACTCCCTACTCCACTTCTAAGGTGTTCATTTCTCAAGGAAAACTTAATAGGTTCATTACTCTGGATGAATTTTTCCCCATTGCTTATATAATAAAGTGTGAACTCTTTAGCAAGGCATGCTGTATCCTCTTCATGATCTCAGCCTGTTTGTTCCACTAGTATAGCTCCTTGTCAATTCTACTAATTCACCCTAAGCTAAAACATCACTAAATCAAATGCACTTCCCTCACGCAATGGTAGTTTACTCTTCCTGTTCTTTTTACTTAACTGCATCCATACCCTTGACTCGTCTTCCAAACAGAAATGACTATCAACACTTCCTCTGGGGGTGGACCACATAAGGCTGTTAGAAGCTCCCTTCTCTCTGTTGAGTATTAGGTTGCATATATCTCTGTATTATAGCAATTGTTACATTGTTTGTAGCTATAAATACATCTACTTCTCCTTTATTATGGATGATCTTTGAAGGAAAACATGTTTGTCTTCTATGACTATGCACGAGAAGTACTATGATGTATTTGAGCATCTTTTGAGGAAAACAGATCATCATTTAGTTACCTGCTCTGCAAGTAGATCTGAACATTTGTTAAACACTTAATTTCTCTAATCCTCTCAACTTTATCTGAAGAATAAGGATAAAATGAGATAGAGAATACCTGTGCAGTGCCTGGCACATAGAAGACTCTCGATAAATGATAGCTACTAGTGTCACTATTGTTATTGTTGATCCCCCCAGCACTCCTCTTAATGTCCAGTAGCTCTATGTACTCAGTAAATGTTTGATTAAGAATGAATTTCTATGTATAATTTATAGATAATTAATAATGATTATTATATATTCGTGTCTGACTAAGTTTTTGGATGTTTTATTAACATTGAATTTACCTTATTTATTAGACTATCAACAACTTCTAAAATCATTCTTTTAAAATAGCAGTATTTCTTAAATGTTTATTAAGTGAATATTCTAGTGATCTTTGCTTCTTGGGAAGAAGCAAGAATAATTATTTCTAGAAATACATTTTTTAGATGTATTTATGTAATCAATTGTTTCTCTGAATGTGATTCACAATTTAACAGATAATGATAAATTTATACAATATCTATTTGGATTCAACTATAGTTTTCTTGCTAATTAATGTATTTTCAAGAATACATTAGAGCTTAGGCCTTTGAAAATAAGCTAGTGTAATAGTCAATTTTCATGACTGGTTTTGAAAATTCTTTAAAAATAACTTAACGGTCGGCTTTGGCTCAAGCTATGGCAGACAACTAAAAATAACTTTAAAATATTATATAATATGCACAGTCCAAGATTACAGCTTTTATGTTTAATTATTGATGTTGTCTAGATTATAAAACTTTCAAAATCTATTGGTAAAAAGTAGGTCGCGTGTTTGTAGATTTAGTTGAGAGGAAGTTTCCAGGGTGGTAACATTGTTTTTTTTTTCTGTAGTTATAATGAAGTGACTAAAAGGCTCTTTAAGCTAATGGAGACAACAGATTAGCATCATCCTTGTAGGCCTTCTGACATTTACCATCATGCTCAGTTGCCATTATGGAGTTGATACTTACCATAACTGCTTTGGGGTACAATGATGACCTCATGTGAGTATCAACGAATGCATACTCCAAATTATTAGACATTCTATAACATTTTCTTTGCTAAACACATTACAGATGTCCAATTCTACACCATGGACCATCCATGTAAAATCAACCGAACAATGCCAAAAAGCTTCTGCTTATTTTAAAAAGCCATCACAAATTTTATTCCCTGAAGAAATGAGACCAACAACAATTTTAATTACCATGCTTTTAAAAAGTTGATAGGCTTTATTTTTTAAGTTTACAAAAAATTGATCAGTTAGCACAAAGACTTCCCATATACCTTCTTTCTTCCATGCTCACAGTTTCTGCTGTTAACATCTTGCATTACTGTGGCACATTTTTTTTTTTTTTTACCATGGGTGAAACAATTGATACATTGCTATGAACTAAACTCCATAGTTTATATTAGGGTTCACTCTAAAAAATGTTTGATGATGTTGACAAATACAATGATGTGTATCGACCATTACAGTGTCATACAGAACCGTTCACCATCCTAAAAATCTCCTGTGTTTCACCTATTCATCCTTCTCTCCCACTGCTGAACATCTTGTAATGACTGATTTTTTTACTTTCATCATAGCTTTACCTTTTCCAAAATGTCATAAAGCTGGAATTATACAGAATGTAGCCTTTACAATTTGGCTTTTTTTCACTAATCAATGTGCTTTTAAGATTCTTTCACTTCTTTTCATAGCATAACACCTCATTTCTCTTTAGTGGTGAATAATATGCCATGCTATGGCTATACCACAACTTCTCAACTAACCTGTTAAGGACACCTTGGTTGTTTCTAATTTTTGGCCATTCTGAATAAAGCTGCTATAAACTTTTGTGTGCTGGTTTTTGTGTGGACATGTTTTCAACTCATTTGGGTAAATACCTAGAAGCATGATTGCTGGATCATATGGTAAGAGTACATTTTGGTTTTTCATGATTATCTTTCAATTATTGTTGACATACAATATTATGTTAGTTTCAGGTGTACAACATGGTACTTAGACATTTGTATACCTCACAAAGTGATCACCCCAATATGTCCAGTAACCATCTGGCACTATACATAGTTATTATAATATTATTAACTATATTCCTTATGCTGGACTTTACATCCCTATAACTATTTTTATAACTGAAAATTTGTACTTCATAATCCCTTTCCTCTTTTTCACCCCTCTCTCATGTAGTGACAACTAATTTGTTCTCTGTATCTATGACTTTATTTATGTTTAGCTTGTTCATTTATTTTGTTTTTTAGATTACATATATAAGTAAAATCGTGAGGTATTTGTTTTTCTCTGACTGGCTTACTTCACTTAGCATAATATCCTGTAGGTCTATCCATGTTGTCACAAATGGCAAGATTTCATTCTTTTTAATGGCTCATTAATATTCCATTGTATATATGTACCACACCTTCTTTATCTATTACTCTACCGATGGACACTTAGGTTGCTTCCACATTTTGGATATTGTAAATAATGCTGCAGTGAACATAGGAATGTATATATCTTTTTGAAGTACTGTTTTGAATTTCTCGGGATAAATACCTAGAAGTGGAATTGCTGGATCATAAAGTAGTTCTAGTTTTAATTTTTTGAGAAACCTTCACTGTTTTCCATAGTGGCTGCACCAATTGACAATCCCACGAACAGTGCACAAGGGTTCCCTTTTCTCCACATTCTTGCCATTGCTTGCTGTGTGGATTTATTGATAATAAGCATTGTGCCAGGTGTGTGGTGATATTTATTATTGTTCAGATTTACATTTCCCTGGTAATTAGTAATGTTGAGCTTCTTTTCCTGTGTCTGCTGGCCATCTGTATGTCCTCTTTGAAGAAACATCTATTCAAGTCCTCTTCTTGTTTTTAATTGGATTTTTGGTTTTTTTTATTGAACTGTATGAATTCTTTATATGTTTTGGATATTAATCCTTATCAAATATATCCTTAGCAAATATCTTCTTCCATTTAGAACCTTGCTTGTTTGTTTGTTGATGGTTTCCTTTGCTATAAAAAAAAACTTTTGGTTTATATAGCACGATTTATTTATTTTTGCTTTTGTTTTCTTTGCTCCAAAAGACATATTCAAAATATATCAATAAGAACAATGTCAAAGAGTTTATTGCCTACATTTTCTTCTAGGGGTTTTATGATTTCAGGTCTTACATTTAAGTCTCTAATCCATTCTGAATTTGTTTTGGTAAATAGTGTAAGAAAGTAGTCTAGTTTCATTTTTTTTGCATGTATCTGTCCAATTTTTCCAACATCATTTACTGAAGAGACTGTATTTACTCCTAAGAATAGCGTGTATTATTGCCTCCTTTATTGTAGATTAATGGACTACATAGGTGTGGGTTTATTTCTGGAATCTCTATTCTGTTTAATTTTTAAAACTGCCACACTGTCTTCCAAAGTGGCTGTACCATTTTGCACTTTCACTAGCAATGAATAAGAGTTTCTTGTTGCTCCACATCCTTGCCTGACAGCATTTAGTGTTGTCAGTGTTTGTAGATGTTCTTTAACAAATTAAGGAATTTCTTCTCTATTCCTAGTTTGCTAACATTTTGTATATTGAATGAGTGATGTATTTTGTCAAATGCTTTTTCTCCATCGATTGATGACACTTACTCCTCCCCTTCTTCCTTCTCTTTCTATTTCTTTTCCTCCTCCTCCTCCTCTTTCTCCTTCTCCTTCTTCTCCCTATTGACATGATAGATTCTATTAACTGATGTTTGAATATTGAACCAGTCTTGCATACTTGAAATAAATTTCAGCTATGGTGTATAATTCTTTTTTATATATTAATGGATTTGATCTGCCAATTTATTTGAAATTTGGCATCCACTATTAGGAGAGATATTGATCTGTAACTTTCTTTTTTTTGTAATTTATATTCCTAGTTTTGGTGTTGGAGTAATGCTGGCCTCATAGGATGAGTTAGAAAGTGTCACACATTACTGCTAAGATAGTAGTGCATCTAGGATTCCATGGAGTGAAGGCAATGGGAGTTTCATGTTTGGTACTTCTGGATTCTGCGTTAGGTGCTTCTACTCTTGGTTGATTATAATTTGTGTCCTTCTCTTGTAATAAACCATAACCATGAGTTTACCAGCTTTCCTTGAGTTTTTGAGTCCTTCCTACTCAAAACTGAGGGTAGTTTTGGGAATCCACTGAACTTGCAATTGGTGTCAAAGGTGAGGGCAGTCTTGAAGTCCGTTCCCTATAACTTTGCAGTGGGCCTAAACTCTATACACCCCTGATTATAATTTGCAGAGAAGATATTCAGAGCCAATTTAGAAAAAGCAAGTGGCCAATGAACGGTCTTCAAAACCAAAGATACTATGCCAAAGCAACAACAACAACAAAAATGCACATTAAACCCCAAACAGAGAGCACTGATTACCTAAGCTTTGTACACTTCATTATACCTTATAATATGGTGTGAGTTATATTTAATTACATTTATAATTATATGGATCTGTCCCTCATTAGACTATGAGTTTATCAAAGAGAAGGAATATATTTCACTCACACTATATCTCTAGTGCCTAGACCAAGGCCTGGTATACAGAAACACTCAACACAAAACTGAATGTAGAAGAAAATAAATTTAAAAATTCAATCTGAGATATTTGACTCCTCCATAATGTCCATGAAATCTTTGCAGAATCATAAAATCTATGAAGCATTAGGTCCTAGCACTGAGAGGGTTACTAAAGTTCTTCAGGTGCAACTCCACCCAAGGAACCACATCTTCCCTATGCCATCTGAAGACTTAGGGTGATAGAATAGAAGAATCACTATATCTGAAGCCATTTATTCAGTATGAACAGCTCGAAATAGAAAATTGTTTATTTTATCGAGCTGACATCTCTGGCTTCCTCCTACACATTCTAGTTTTGTCCATAAGACTTTCAGAGAATATATACAATCCCTCAAAATATTTGTTGCTATTGATTTGAGAGCCATGTCTAGATCATATTTGAGTTTAGATTGAACTTGCTACAGTCTAAATCTTCTCATTCATCAACCCTCATAAAAGATGATTCAAAACAACATTGAAATTGCTCAGAGATTTCTTTCTTAGGCCCTTATTCTTAATTAAGAGAGGAGAAAAGAACTATAAATTGTTGTGTGCTAACACTATGTCAGCTAGTTACCACACATTTCTTACTTCATCTAATTGAGTTCATCTCATCAAATTATGATATATAATAACATTAGTTTCCTTTTTCAGGTTAGCTAACAGGGATAGTTAAGGAAGCCAGTTTTCTCTGGTTCAAAATATAATGACCTTCATTAGATTTTAAATTGATTGGACTGAAAGATCTTCAGAGATCAGTGCATGAATTTTAAAAATGAATCTATTGTTGTAAGAGAACTTTTCTTCCTTTAGATAGTCACCCTGGTTTTTGGAATCAAAGAATTTGGGTTTGATCTCCTGACTCTGCCTCTTCATAGCTAAGTAATCTAGAGCAAGTTGTGCAACTTCTCTGAGAATCACTATCTTAACCTGTGAAATAAAAGTAATAAGACAGACCTGTAAGGTTGAAGTGAGGATAAAATAGGATAATGTGTGTAAAATTTATAGTACAATGCATGGTACATGTGTGAGCTGAAGAAATGGCAATGGTTATAATGATGGTGATGAGGAAGAGGAGTAGAACATCATGACCCAACAAAAGACCTATAAAATATTGTTGCTGGAAGGGACTTAGCAATTTCCTAGTAAAATCTTATTTTACACACACACACACACACGCACGCACACACACACACACACACACACACACACACACACCACATGGAAACTGATGCAAGATCCTGAGAAGAGACAGGTTTATTCAAGATCATAGAGCAGGTCAATATCAGGCAGCTTGTCTTTGGGTCTGTGCTTTCTTCAGTAGCCTGCACAGAGTCACACAGGCTAGGAAAGAAATCATAAGGCAAAACAGACCCTGCCTCTGCACTCCAGCCTGTGAGAATGATGCAGGAGATGAATAAGGCACAGCCTCATTCTCCAAAATGCTCTTTTCCTGGGTTCTCTCACACTTAATTGCTAAGGACAATCACATGAAAAACAAATTTTCATTTATGTGGGGTACATCTGCTCCCACCAGCCATTTTTATATAAAAGAAGTCTGCTCATACATGTGTCTCAATTTTGTATGAGCTGCCAAATAAATTCTTACCATCAGGCTGACTCACAGGAGATAAAACTACTACAAAAGGGCTGCTCCTAAAGCAACAAGCTCATCTACTGCTCTCCCAGTAATGATGCTTCTGTTAATAAGGAGAATGAGAACAGCCTGTCAGAGGGGCTTCCCCAGGACAGAGAACCATATGACAGACAGATGTGCTGCATCTGTGTGAAGAAGAGTTTTCAAAGCTTTCCGTACTCCAAGCCTGGGGCAGAACCAACAGGGCTGGATCGGCACTGCTGATGGCCCAGCTAATGGTGTCTAACTTCACCTTCTCAGTCTACCCCACTTAGGTTTTTTTCCATTTTATTATATTTTTAAAAATTATTTTTCTCGGACCTTCCTCTTTACACTCGTGATTCAATAATACAGAATAAAAAAGGTAGGCTTTTCTCTCATCATGACTTAGTGAAGAATGTGTAAGGTTTTCAGGGCAAGGCTGAGAACAAGGTTTCTTATTAAACCCCACTTTTCATTACCTTGCTGTCCAATTTGTCCAGCTTGAGCAGCAGGGTTATAGGTGGAAATCATCTGTCTCCTCTCCTCTCTTCCTTCTCATAAAAGTGGAGATTAAGAATGAGAGGTTGGGATGGTGGCATAATTTTAGGGTAAAGAGAGATGAAGGGGTAGTTTATACAACTCTAGGTACCTACTAGTACATAAAACACTGCCACTTTGAAAAATGATAAATGGAATTCTCTCAAGCTTAATGGAAAGATTCAGCCTTCAGTTCACATATCATCACATATTTAACATTATCAAATCGTTTTATAACTTTAATGTGCATCCATATGTGTACAATTTAATCTGTACAACAATAACATCAGATGGGAGTAATTATTAGTTACTTGTTAAAGATAGGAAAAACACTATTCAAAGAAAGATAAGGATTATACACATACCACATAAGCAAATCTTGTATCTATTCATTAGGTCTTGGGACACTGTCAGAATAAGAAGGTCCAGTACAGGTAAACCTTTTCTTTGTCTAGATTATCTGGCAGGTAGGGTGGGCAGAGAAGAGGAAAAAGGATGCTACTACTGCCCACCAGCTCACAAAAATTTAACCACCTTTCAAGAAGCCTAAATATGATGCTTCCTGGGGCAATTATCACTCAGATCAAAATGAGACCAGAAGTGGGGAACAGGAGTTGCCAGAAAGTATATATTCATAAGATCATGAAATAAATACTGAAGTCTTCATCAGGATTCTGGTCTCAACAATATCCCTAACAGATCTGCCATGTGAGGAAAACCTCTTCACCTTTCTGGGCCTCAGTTTTCTTATCTATAAAATGAGATACTTGAACCAGATTATCATTCAGGTCCTTTCTGAAATAAACATTAAGTGGTTCTATGACAAATCATAGTATCTACTCCAAGGATGTTATTTTTTTGAGATTTGAATGGACACGTAAACCATAAAAGGTGTTCTTCATGTTATTTAAATTAGTAGTAGGTTTGTTTTAATATCTTAATTTCAATGTATTTTTTTCCTTCAAACATAAAATGCCTTAGATTGCAGGAACGGGTACAGTGCAAGGGGTGGGGAGGTGGTATCACTTTTCATGGTGAGTAGCAAATCTGGGGAAGAAGGAACATGTTATCTGCAAAATAATGAACTTCTCTGACTTAGTCAACCTCTAGTTAGCTGGTCTTTTAATGACAAGGAAAGGGAGGATCAGGGCAGATTTGAGAAGCCTAATGTTATTAGTGCACCCTTCTGAAGTAAGTATGGCTGTCTCTCCTTTATCCATAGGAGAGCTAAGGTTCAGAAAGATTGTATAACTTGCCTGAGGTCATTCAGCAAGCAAATGGGTGAAGCAGAACATGAATCCAGTGTGTCTGACTAAGCCCAATGTATCATATCATGTTTCTGTCACAGTTACCTTTTGTAAATTTGCATTGTGTAAGTTGCAATATATGTTAATGGTTATGCTTTGTTTTATACTGTAAATCATTGAAAGGCTTTGCAATAATCCAAAAAAACAAAAAACAACAAAAACACTTTGAAGTTTTAAAACTTACTAAATAAAATTATTTTTGTAGAGGTAGATAATAAAAAAATTTTCCCCAGTTTTACTCTAAAGTAGATTTTCCTCATAATCACAGTGGCAAAGTTATTTTCAATTACAATAATACTTCATATTGAGAAAAATATTTTTTTAATTTTACTGAATACTTGTGGGTATTTATTTCTTTTCTTTGAGATGAGAGTAGGAGAACAGTTTCCCACATCTATTTCTCTTCTTTTCACTGTAATACTTTCAACTATCTATGGAAAACTATGCATCCCTCATTTCTAATATATCTTCAGTACTATGGTGGTTGCATACCTCATGCATGAACTGTCAGAATAAAGCTCATCTGGCCACAAGGATGGGTACAGGTGTGGGTGTGTGGTCTAGTCATAGTTAGTCAGCTGCATAAGGTTTGTGCTAAGAACACTGGAAAAGAAGCATATTCTTGGATCTACTAAAATGGGAGTATATGAGCCCAAGGTTTTTGGGGACCATCACATGAAATCTGAGAATGAAGACAATGAAATAGGAGGCAGAGCCAAGAAATGAAAAAAACTTGAACTGTGAAGAAATCATTTGAGAACATAGATCCAATAATGCCCATACTCAAAGTGATAGATTTTCCTTTCTGCCATTTTCCATTTTCTGTTGTTCATGCTTAGAAGAGAAACAACTGGTCCAATTCAATTTGATAATCTAGATTAATAAAGATTTTGGTAAGGCAGGTTCAGTGTGAAGATATTGGTAAATTCACTAGTATAAAATATCGAAATAGAAATCTCATAGATTATTCCATAACATAAATTACTGTCTTAGGAAAGTTATATATAAGAAGAAAAATGTCAGGCACAAATTATTTGAATTCTTTTATCATTGATATGTCTTGAGCTGTATAACAAAATACTAATACTTTTACTACTCAGATTAAGTTTTTCTTAACCCCGATTTCCTTTTTATGACAATATCTTCACTGAAAAATGAGAACCTTCCCTAAGTTCCCTCAGATCCAAGGTCATTCCTAGTTGATATCCCTCCAAGGAGAGAAAATGAGAAGCATGCTCTGTGATCAAAAACCATGTGTTCTTTAGCTATACTATCAGTGTCAGGTATTGGCAGTAACAGAAAAATTTCCAGCATGGAAACAGTTTCTCTAGTTTGAGAAGAAAGAAAAAGGCCCTTCTTTCTCAATGTGATGCTCAAATATTGTCACTACAGGCCAAAATACTTTAGAAGCACAAAACTCTTATGTGAAGTTTGGGAACAGTCCCCAAGAACACCCTCACTTCTGACACCAACTACATGATTGGGTGTCCCAAGACCACCTTTAGGCTCAATGATTTGCTAAGATACACAGAACTCAGTGAAAGCTATTATAGTTACATGTTATTATAATGAAAGGATCCAGATTAAAAACAGCCAAGAGAAGAGAGACATAGGACAGGTCCAGGAGAATTCCAAATATAGAGTTTCTAGTTGTCCTCTCCTACTGTAGTTACTGATAGCATTAACTTTCTTAATAACGATGTGTGACAACACACAGAGGATTGCCAAGCAAGGAAGCTCACCTGGAAATTAGTGTCCAGAGTTGGGACTTCATCACATAAATGGATGGTCAATCATCCATATGGCTGAACTTAAGTTTGTAGCCTATCAGGAAATGGAGCTGATAACCCTGTAACTTAAAGCCCCCACCATAAACCACACTCTCAGACTACCTAGCATGGCCCAAGGCTCCCAGAAAAACAAAGACACTTTTATCAGTTGGGATTTTCCAATGGTTTAGAGATTACCTCCCAAGGAGCTGAGGGCAAAAGACATACCTCAATTTGGGCAAGGCTAATTTCTTTGTTACAAACCTTGGCTTAATACACACATACACACACACACACACACACGCACACACACACACTTGCATACACACATCACCACCGTTCTTGAGGTGTGACCAAAGTGCCAAGGAGACTGGACTAAAATGAATTAAAGCATGAACCACATATTGTGTTCAGCTTTTACCCTTCCTTAAGATTACAGCAAGAAAGAGAGAGAGAGAGAGACAGAGAGAGAGAGAGAGACAGAGACAGAGACAGAGACAGAGAGACAGAGAAAGAGAGACAGAGAGACTGAGAGAGAGAGGTTGATTGAGAGGGCACTCACATGCATTTGTTGCAACCCAAAGATTAGTTCCAGTTCTTCTCACTGATCACTGATTAACCTAGAATTCTCTAGCAAGCATGTTAGTGTAAGTATGTGGCAGAGGAAGGCTCAGAGGGATGGGGCAGTCAGAGTAACCCCCAGACCAATCCATATAGTAGCCTATAGGCCATTGTACATCCTTGTACCAGTTGGACATAGATATTTGCCAAAAGCAACAGAGTTTAGAACTAATTCAAGTTTTTTTGGTAACATTCAAAGCAAAATATATTTTCTATGAAGTTTCAGGATTTTACCACATTTTGCACTATCCCAAGCAGCATTAACCTTTTCATCTTGTACTACTTTATTCTTTATCACAAATAGTACTTTCCTGTTTTATAATAGCATTAAAAACCTAGCATGTGCATAAAAGTGTACCTAATTCACTTCTCATCTTATGGTATCTATGGAAATAATGTACCTTTCAAATACTCTGAGATATTAATGTTCCCTGTATGCCACTCTGTGCCTCCTACTTACCATCAAATAGGTATTGAAAATTTCGCAGGCCACATAGTCCTTCCTAATTGCCAGGGAAGGAATGACTCCACCACAAATTGCTCTGATTCTCCGTAAGAAGCAGTGACACCCAGAGATCCAGGCCCCACTAACAAACAACCTTGATCAGAATAAATAGTGAAAGCTACAAGTCCTAAAATGACAATGAGAGTCACCTCCTGCATACGAGTATTTTTAAACTACCTGACTAATGAGTGTTTCAGGTTCCATATTTTCAATTTCCGTAAATTGAGAATGTGACCATGAAAGCGAGGCAGTAACCAGCTGTCGGTGCAATCATACAGTCACAGAGCATCTATTTCTGAGGAACCACAGGACACTGACAAGTGTGAAGAGAATGAAAGGAGACCACTGTGGGACTGGACACAAACACAAGAAATTAAGAAAAGAAAACAGAGGGTTCACAAGAAAATCTATAAGAACAGGCCATCTTAATCCAGCACCTGCAGTTGCTCCACAGAGTGACAGAATGCCAAGAGCAGGTGGGCAGGTGACACCTATGGGGACAGAAACAACTCAGTTCAGAAAACTTCACTCTGAGTGTTCCATATACTATCAGAACTCTGGCAAATAGGACTCAGGCTTGCGCCAACTTGAAAAATTGAAGTGTGAGGTGACTGAGGTAACACACAGAAGAGAAAGGGGCTGTGTTAAATTCACATCAAAATACTAGGACTAGAGTAGCTCATCAGTACATATTTTTTGAGTGAATAACTGAGAAGGAATTGAGAGCTTCTCAGGCTTCCGCGATAACTGAACAAAGCAGTCATGTATTCCTGTGCTGTTTGCAAAGAAAATATGGTGACTCCAATATGGAGAGGAGACTTTAGACTGGCTGACAAGTTGGGGTCAGGGTATATGAGGGTAGATATTAAGTTGTTGGTTTTATTTTTAGTTTTACTTTTTTTATTTGTTTTTATTTAAACTGTTAATTCTGAGAGAAGTTGTGAGAGGTGAAATTCATCCTCCATATGAGAAAACTAGATCATACACCAGCCAGGAGCTGTGGGTACACAAGCAGGAGAAACCAGGTAGGAGCTAGTACAGGAGAGAAAGGAGATGATGGACGAGGAGGGGCTAGTACCAAGAATTGCTGAGGCAAATAGAAATGGAAGGATAGGGCCTTAATGACTAACAAAAGCATCGGATGAAGCCTGTCTTTGACTTGCAGGCAAAAAGGGGCTGAAGCTGGGACCCCAAGAGGGAAGAAATCTTGTCCAGTAATTCAGATTGGTCAGCCAAGGCCAGATATTAGAATGTTACTAGAATTGGAGAGCAGCCACAGACTCCTTATTCAAAGGTGGCAAGTTAGAAATTAATATAGATATGGATAATAAGGATTAGTAGGCACTTTTGGAAGTTATTACTTCAGATATGAAAATCAGACTTATGTATTCAGACCTTGGCACCTACAATGCACAAACTCATGACAAAGACTCTCCTTGACCAAACTCTTCTTGACTAGGCCTCAACTTTAGCCTATAAAGATTTGAATGAACACTAACATTGTTTTTAACAACTCCAGGCCACATTCCTAGGATGATTCCAGCCCCATTCTAAAGTGCCTGCCTCAGAAAACTCAAGGCTGCCAAAATAATTGGTTATTTGGTATAGCCAACAGCTGAAGATAAGGCCCCTTTTTCCCAGCCTCTGTGAGAGAATAAGATTCTAACTTTTATAAGAGCTAGTTAATAAACCTAGATGGGTTTCACATGGACCAAATTCCTCTTTCTACTTTTTTTGTGATTTTTCACTTCCCTGACTCTATCTAGCCCTTGCTCAGTCTCTCCCCTATTTCCTCATTCTTCCTTTAAAATGCCAAATCAAAGTTGAGTTTAGCAATAGTGTATTACTGATTAAAATCTGTCCTGACAAGTTTAACTAGTCTGGCTTTTTCATCTTTGACACTCATAAGAAGAGCAAAAGTAAAAATACAAATTTGCAGACATCTATTAAATTTAGAATATATTAATTTAATTTTTACCATAGCATAATGTACTTAGATGCAAATATTACAATTAAGAAATATGGACAATAGCTAAGGGCAAAAGAAATTAATATACAAAAGACAAAAAAATTCATTGAGACAAAAATTACCTAGGGAATTATAAAGAATTAAAATCTCATTACTTAGGCCTGACCTTTCTGAGGGAAGTGGTAGGTTAGAAGGAAAAAAGATTTTCAGGATGGATGGTGGAGTTAACCATCCTGCTTTGACTAGTAGTAAGATGTGTTTAAAATGAAAGCTGAATGAGCTAAAGCTTTAGCAGCCAAACTTATTTAATGATCTTTTTATTTAACAAGATGTAGATGAAATGTAACTGTATATGTTTTGAAAAAGGAAAAAAATCTTTATTCCCCAAATACCATTACTTGTTATAGATTGTGCTAAACACACACACACACACACACACACACTTTTTTTTTTGTATTTTCCAAACCAAAGGCAAAACACATTGCAATAATGTAAAGCCTATAATAACCAATAGGACATAAAAACTTTAAAATAGCAGGGAAAATTGACTCTTTTCAAAATATGTCTTTAGCAAGTGTAACAAAGATATAATTAAGACCTAAAGAAAACTTTTAAATTGCTAATTACAAAAGGTAAGTGAAAACATGTTTGGAAAACTTGGACATATATTATTCAATGGATCTAAATGATAAATGCCTTATGCTATCAAGAAAATCAGTCAAGAAACTTAATTACCTTATAATGATTTTTCAAAACTTTTTGGCAGAATGGATCCCAGCAACATGGTGCCCACCTTCAGAAAAAGGCAAGGAAAAATAAACTCAAAAATTACTAGGCTGTCATTTTTTCATTAATGATATTAATTTTGTATAAATCAATAAAAATAAAAATTCTTTGAATGACAAAAGTGTCATGGGACCAGAAAAGTAATGATCATGACTGTATTTTAAAAGTATATAAAAGGAGCACACATAAAGTAATCTTCTTTTTTTCCCTCTCAACATCACTAAAATAAAGTCAGAAAGAAAGAAAACAGAATTTACATTGGCAATTGAACACTTTCTAAAATAATGTTGGAATGTGAGAACTCAAACCTTATCTGGTCAAATTATTTTCAATTAACTTGTTTAAGAGTTCAGCTATGTAAATAAAAACTTGTCTTTGGCAAGGGAAGATTAATAATGACCTCATAAAAGAAGTCTCTAGGGAAGGATTATAATAGTTGACCAGAAGGTTAATTTCTATTAGTGTAATTCCTGTACTAATGATATCAAGACCAAACATTGTGACATTGGTTTTTCTTTCTATAGTGAGAGTAATTTAAGGGTTAAAACGTTCTCTGACCTAGGAATTTGTGGTCAGCACTTGTATGGGTAAAGAAAGAGTGCATCTTAAATTCGAGTCGGGATGTAAGCATCTTTTAATGAAGAAAATTGGAGACAAGCATTTGAAAGGAAACAAGATCATTAATGAAAATAAATGGGTGGATAAAAGCAAGTAATCAGTGGAAGAAGAATGTTTTCCCAAGTTGGTGGCAATTCGAGTGAATTATTCACTAGAACCATGCCTAAGGCCTAATGGGAGCTGCCCTCGCTTGTACTGTGCAGTTACTGGTAAAGACAATGGCTGTGCCAAACCTCATGCATGTTGGGGCAAGCCTTTAGGGAGTATGACAGATTTGGGGTAAACAGCTCCATGTTGTTGAGAATAAACGGTGGTCTATGTCACACTCTTGGACTGAAAATTAGACAAAGATGACATGAAGGGGTAATGACAGTGTTACCTTGCATTTTTGCAAATGAAAGTTTTTGAGGTTATTATTGAATTCAAGACTCATAGTAGCTCTTTTTCTCACCTCCAAATAGTTAAAGGTAGAAGACTGTTTCTCTACCAAAAGATCTAAATGCATTGTTATCAACTTATCCTCTAATCTTGAACAAATCTTTTACTTTCATTTACTCTCTGTTTTTCAAGTGTGAAATAGAGACGATTTTTAAAACACACTTTTTTTCCTCATTCTGTGAGGCAAGCATTACCCTAATACCCAAACCAGAAAAAGACATTCCAAGAAAAGAAAACTATAGACCAATATCTCTCATGAACAAATATACAAAAATTCTCAACAAGATATTAGCTAGTCAAATTCAACAATGTATAAAAAGAATTATACATAACCATGTAAGATATTTCCTCAGAATGCAAGGCTGGCTCGACATTTGAAAATATATTAATGTAATCCATCACATTAACAGGCTAAAAAAAAATACATGATCACATCAATAAATGCAGGAGAAGCACTTGACAAGATCCAACACCCATTCATGATAAAAAAAAGAAAAAACAACTTTCAGTAAACTAGGATTAGAGGGGGATCTTTCTCAACTTGATAAGGGGTATCTATAAGACATCTATAGTTAACATCATACCTAGTGGTGAGAAGCTCAAAGCTTTTCCACTAAGACCAGAAGCAATCTAAGGATGTCCCCTCTCACCACCTTTTTTCAAGATTGTACTGGAAGTTCTAGCAAATGCAATAAAACAAGAAAAGAAAATCAAAGGTGCAGATTGAGAAAGAAGAAATAAAATTATCTTTCTTCACAGATGACATTATCACCTAAGTGGAAAAATAGAATCAACAAAAAGCTGGAACTAATAAGCACTTATAATAAGGTTGCAAGATACAAAGTTAACATACAAAATTCAATTGCTTTCCTCTATATTACTAATAAACAAGTGGAATTTGAAATTAAAAACATAAAAAGGTGCCAAAATAGCTCCTTTGGGAGAGCATTAGACTGAAATTAAAAGCACAATACCATTTGCATTAGCACTCAAAAATGAAATACTCAGGTATATATCTAACAAAATATGTACAAGATTTATACGAGGAAAGTTACAAAACACTAATGAATAAAATCAAAGAACTAAATAGATGGAGAAATAGTTCATGGTCATGGATAGTCAGGCTAAATATTGTCAAAATGTCAGTTCTTCTTAACTTGATCTATACATTTAACACAATTTCAATATATATCCCAGCAACTTTTTTTTAATGGATAAATGACAAATTGATTCTGAAGTTTACATGGAGTAGAGAGAATAAAACCAGAATAACCAATACAATGTTGAAGGAGAAGAACGAAGTTGAAGGACTGACATAATCTAACTTCAGGTCTTGCTATGAAGCTATAGTAATCAAGATAGTGTGGTATTGGTGAAAGAATAGACAGATCAACAGAATAGAATAGAGTTCTCAGAGATTGACTCACAGAAATATATCACCTGATCTTTGGCAAAGGACCAAAGGTAATGCGATGAAGGAAAACTAGTCGTTTCAACAAGTGGTGCTGGAATGACTGGGCATCTATCTGAAAAAAAAAAAAAAATCTAGATAGACTATATACACTTCACAAAAATTAACTCAAAATTGATCATAGACCTGAATGTAAAATACGAAACTATAAAACTCTTAGGAGAAAACTTAGAAAATCTTGAGTATGGTGATACTTTTTTAGATACCACACCAAAAGCACAATCCATGAAAAGAGTAATGGATAAACTGAACTGCATTAAAATTAAAAACTCCTTGCCTGCTAAAGATAATGTCAAGGGAATAAGAACACAAGCCAGAGACTGGGAGAAAGCATTTGCCAAAGATACATCTGATAAAAGACTCTTATCTAAAATACACAAAGAACTCTTAAAATTCAACAATAAGAAAACAAACAAACCAAATAAAAAATGGGCCAAAGACCCTAATACCTCTACAAAAACCATACACAGATGGAAAATAAACATATAAAAAGATATTCCACATCACATGTCATCAGAGAAACGCAAATTGAAATAATGAGATACTACTATATATCTATTACGATAGCCAATATTTGGAACATTAACAACAGCAAATGCTGACAAGGATATGGAGCAACACGAACTCTCATACTTTGCTAATGGAAATGAAAAATGGTACAGGCACTTTGGAAGATGGTTTGAAAGTTTCTTATAAAACTACAAATACTCTTACCATATAACCAAACAGCCATGCTCCTTAGAATTTACCCCCAAAATATGTAAACTCATGTTCACACAAAGACCTGCACAAAGATGTTTATAGCAGCTTTATTTATAGTTATGAAAACTTGGAAGCAACCAAGATGCCCTTCAGTAGGTGAATGGGTCAGTAAACTGTGGCACATCCAGGTAATGAAATATATTCTTTACTGTTAAAAAGAAGTGAGCTATCAAGTCATGAAAAGACAGAGATCTTAAATATATTACTAAGTGAAAAAAGCCAATTTTAAAAGGCTATGATTACAACTATATGACATTCTGGAAAAGGCAAAACTGGAGGCGATAAAAAGATCAGTGGTTTTCAGCAAGCCTCAGTTGGTCCATCCTTCTGGCTTCAGCTGGACGCATGCAAAATGATGAACTTTGGATCAGCAAGGGTGGCTCTGCCTCATGGGATTGGCTGATTGTCAGCTAGAGCAACTGGGCTGGGGGAAGGGACAGGAACTCAGCCATGTGCTTCTCATTATCTAGGTAGCTAGCCCAGTCTTGTTCTCCTATCTGTACAGGTTCCCGAAAAAGAGAGAGAGAGAGAGAAGCAGCACACAAAGCCTCTGGCCCTTAACTCGCCAACATTACCTCTGCTGTATTTTATTAGTGAAAGCAAGATGTAAATGGTAGGAAGAGAGATTCCACTCTGAAAAGGAGGAGCTGCAAATTAACCTGGCAATGGGGGAGAGTATTGACCAGAGCCCATTGTATAATGGCAAGAAACATGCAATTTTGTATCTTTGGCAATTCCTTTCAAACACAGAGTCTGAATTATTGTACATTGATTTCTCAGCACTGCACTCTGAAAGGAATCTGCATAACAGAAAGAATACTATTCTTTAGCAGGGGATGAATTTCTACCAAGTTTACTACTCCAGAAATCAAAATTACAGAATACAAACAAAAAGCAAGAAATACCCAAAATAGTTGTCTGTGTACTCCAGCTATTTTATAACCTCCTTACTTAATGAAGTATCATCTGTTAGTAAATCCTCAAACCAAAAGGGCTTGAAGCACAAAAAAGAGTGTGACAGTGAGAAAGGAGGCCTGAACTTAAAAAATGAAAACAGAATACAATGAAGTTTGTCCATAATGACAATCAGGAGTCCTTACCAAAGTTTTGTGGAATAAGTATTAGAAGGAATTACACCAAACTGGCTAAAATAAAATGATACAGTTCAGTTAAGTAGAAATTCATTTGTGTAAGAAATGCCATTCTATGAGGAGGCTGTCTAATGATTTATCAGCTCAGTTGTTGCTAGATTCAGAGCAACAAGGCTAGACTCTCATGGGAAGATTTTTCTCGTGGAAGATTTCCATTGTAACTTAATTCATGAAACTACAAAAAATTAATGGGAATGTCCATTTGTATCTAAGGGGAAAAGATCTAGAATGTGTTTAGAACATTGATGATTTTCCCTATTCCATGCAATATAATTTGCATGAATAAGAAAGAAAAAAATCTTAGTTTATTTACAAATCTAATTTAAATTGGCTGTATTACTATTATTTCAAATCATATCTTTTTATTTAACATCTCTACTAGTGAAGGGTTTCTAGGAAAACAACTTTAACCTCAATGAATTGCTCATTCAGGAATAGAATACTTGTAAATTATATTGATTCTGGTAAAATAATATTCTTTTCCTATGTTTCTTATGAATTGTAAGTAAAAAACTTGCTCCTGGAATCTGACTAAGGCATAATATACTCTCAAGATTGGAGAAGAGGCAAAGATGGCAACGGGTGTAATGAATTTAGGCTGTGTTTTTTACATTGCTCAAGTCAATTTTGTTTCTTTCAAATCTCTTGTTAATCATGGGTCCTGAAAATCAAATATCTCATTAACTGAGATTTGAGCAGAGTCCATTGTATACCCGCAAGAAAAATTCTTCTTAACCTTACATGGTTACAAATTTCTTTCTGTGATAAATTTCACATGCACAATAGAGTATTTTAAGTATAGTCACTGTGCTGTCCATTACATTCTCAGGACTTATTTATCTTTTAACTGGAATTTTGTACCTTTTGACCACCTTCACCTATTTTACCCACTGTTAACCACTAACATTGCATTCTCGGGCCACTGAGTCTTTTTAGGTATAGCACCTGCCATTCTCCCTGATAAAACTATGACTGAAACACTTCAATAAATACTCTGGAAGAAGAGAGACATCGTACTGGGAAATATGCCCACCTGATAATCATCCAGTCTAAGCTCTCCATATCTCAGACACTTCCACAAGTAGATTGCAGATAGTCAGTCAGTAGCAAACAATTATCAATGTTTCCTATGCGCCAGACATGTCTAAGACTCAGAATACACAGAAATGAATAGAGTTCTTACAGTCTACTTAGAGGGCAAAGCAGATAAAAAAATATAATGATTCCAACGAGATAAGTAGTATGAAAAGAGAAGGGAGAATCTCATTCTGCCCAGGGAGCCTGAACTAGTCTAGTAGAGTATAATTTCTTTTTCTGCCATTGATTGAAAGCTTATTTTATACTGGTAGAAGTTACTGGACTCAAGAAATTCAGCATTTCACAGTTTTTATAATATATTTAGAAGAAAAATCAGTGTCAAGTTGCTAAATTTTGGAATGTTTGTTTTTGACACGGAGACAAAAATAAATGGTACTGCAATGAGTGCATGATACGTATGAATGACTTCTTTCACCTACTACTCACTGGAACACTGACTTTGGTTACACCACCTTTGCTTCATGCCCTTAGATTTTGTGAGATAAACCTGTTTCTTTCCAATAAACAGTCTGGTTTTTGCTTTAGCTAATTTGACTTTGTTTCTGATTTTTTGTGAAGTGAGGTAAGAGGAGATGTGGTCAAACAAATGGTCATAGAACAATAAATAGTTTGCTTCATACTACTGTTAAAGATGGCCAGACCATGTTAGAGTCCACTGTTTTCATGACCCATCATCACAGTTCTATGTGAACTTCATATGTGAATCAGAGTGCATACTTATGGTTTGTAAGACATGGGCATCAAAGGCAGACTAACCCTCTTTGTAAAAACTGTAAAAAAGAAATTACAACTTTCATATAAGAGTCATTTCCAGATACACCCTGTGAGTTGAAGAAATTGGCTCTAAGAAAGGAATGCAATTTGCTCATAATCACATATCTACACAGGGACCTACAGACCTTGAACTCAGGGATGACAGTCAACTTTTTAAATACCTGGAGTGGTGTCAAGATTCCAATACCCTGTGCTTTACCTTTTTGTTGCTAAACTATGGGGAATTTTCTGGGACCTGGGGGAGAGGAGTATGAGTGGACCCTCTTCTCAAGGTTGGGAGTAGATGTTCAAAATCTTGGGGCTGTGATTTCTTACCAGTCAGCACAGAAGTACTGCAGGATTTTAGCCACCCACGCATCCATTCTGGTGCCTCAGTATTGGCTGTGCCTGAATGCAGCTCTTGACTTCATGTCAAGCGTATTTCCACAACACAAAGCTAAACAATGTGTTCTACCAAACTTAGACCTACTGTATCATTATAGAAGTAAAACATCCAATCGCATGACTCACAGAGGATGCAAAGCACTTGCCTTTTCTGTGAAGTTTGCACAACTTATAAGTCTTAGGCAGCCTTAGACTGAAATTGGAGAGCAGGGAAGATGGCAGGTGCTATACATAAAAAGACTCAGTGGACTTTCAAATCCCACATGACAGAAGCCATTAACTTGGACTTTTAAATACTGTACGGCAATATCAATAGGGGCAAGTTCTTTGATTATAGTCAAAAACCAATTTGGGGTCAACACTTTCTTCGATTATATAGATACCTGCTCACCAGCAGATTTAGGTAAACATTTCTCTTTCACCCTGGCAATCAGAGAACGAAGTCTGGGCTCATATGTCAAAGCTTTGTTTTGTCTGTTCTAAAACTTTGCAACCAGAAACTGGTCAAGATGGCCAGCTGTGCATGCCTCTTGCGACCACATCAGCACATGGAGTCACTTGAGGTCTGACTGAACAGAAGCCCTACAACTAGGGACAAAAATAATAGGTCACCTTAAACCGGTAGGAGGAGCAGAGACATGAAACCACCTGGTCCCACAATTGCGTATGGCAATCAAGAATTGGGAGGGCTATCTTGTCTACAGAACTCCTTCTCCCACCTGAGGAGTGAGGAGTCCCGGCCCCACACTGGGTTCGCAGCCCAGGGGTCCAGCACCAGGAAGAAAATTCCCCACAATCTCTGGCTGTGAAAGCCATGGAGCATGCGCTGAGTGAGACGGAGGGCTGTGCAGTCACAGACATTTCTCTTAAAGACCCCACACCTGGTTTTACTTGCTAACAGATTCACTCACTCTGAGCCCCAGTGCTGGGGCAGCTGCTTAAGGGGCATCAGGAACATATGGGAGCCACTGAATTGTTGGGGTTCAGGGTGAGGGCTGGAGGGGCAGCTTACTCCCAGTCAGAAGTGCTGGCAGTATCCATTGTTGAGCCCTCCCTCTTGGAGGCACCTATAAGTTCAGAATGGGGTGGCAGCCATCTGTGAATTGCTTGGTGATTCTTACCAGGTGGCCCTGGAGGGGCACAGGCTGTGGCTGAACTTGGTCTGCGGCTGGATGCTTCCCAGGACTGTGCCACTGGGTCCCACAAGACACCTACTACATAAAGCCACTCTATTAAGACCCAGAGATTTAAGAGCCCTACCTAATATGTAGAAACAGACACAGGGAAGTAGCAAAATGGGGAGACAAAGAAGCATGTCCCACATGAAAGAATAGAATAAAGCTCCAGAAAATGAATTCACCAAAATGGAGACAAGCAATCTATCAGATGCAGAGTTCAAAACACTGGTTATAAGGATGCTCAACGAACTTAGGGGAAGAGTAGATGAACTCAATGAGAACTTTAACAAAGAAACAGAAAACATAATAATGGAGATGGAAAACATAACAGGGAACCAGTTAGAAATGAACAATATCTGAGATAGAGAGTACATTAGAGGGAATCAACAGAGTGGTTGAAGCGAAAGCAAATCAGCAATATAGAGGATGGGATAGCAGAGGATACCCAATCAGAACAGCAACAAGAAAAAAAAATCCAAAAAAATGAAGATAGTTTAAGGAGCCTCTGGGACAACATCAAGTGTAACAATATTTGCATCATAGCAGTACCAGAAGTAGAAGAGAGAGAACAAGGAATTGAAAACATATTTGAAAAAATAATGACAGAAAATTTCCCTAACCCAGTGAAGGAAATAAACATACGATGCCAAGAATGCAGAGAGTCCAAACAAGATGAACCCAAAGAGACCTACACTAAGACGCATCATCATTAAGATGCCAAAGGTTAAAGATAAGGAGAGAATCTTAAAAGCAGCAATAGAAGCAGTTACTTACCTATAAGGGACCTCCCATAAGACTGTTAGCTGATTTCTCAACAGAAACTTTGCAGTCCAGAAGGGCTATGCACAAAATATTCAAAGTGATGAAAGCCCAGGACCTACAATCAACATTACTCTACCCAGCAAAGTTATCATTTAGAATCGAAGGACATAAAAAAGCTTTTTAGACAACAAAAAGTTAGAGTTCATCACCACTAAGTCAGTATTACAGGAAATGTTAAACGGACTTTTTTAAGAAGAAGAAAAAATGTGTTGAAAATATAAATAATGGCAATAACTACGTATCTATCAACAAGAACTTCAAGTGAAAAAGAATTAAATGCTCCAATCAAAAGATAGGGTGGCCGAATGGATAAGAAAACACAACTCTTACATTGGTTGCCTACAAGAGACTCACTTCAGATTAAGAGACACACACAGACAGAAAGTAAAGGGATAGAAAAAGATATTTCATGATGGACCTAGAGCGTATTGTGCTGAGTGGAGTAAGTTAGATAGAGAAAGACAAATGTCATATGCTTTCACATACATGTGGAATCTAAAGAACAAAATAAACTAATGATAACAACAACAACAATAAACAGAAACAAACTTATAGTTCTAGAGAACATTTTAAGAGTTACCAGATAAGACAGGGGTTGGGAGGGGGGTCAGAAAAAAAAGAGGAAGAGATTAAGAAGTACAAATTGGTAGTTCCAAAATAAACATGGATATAAAGTATAACATAAGGAATATAGCCAACAATATTGTAATAACTACATACAGCATCAGAGGAGCACTAGATTTATTGGGAGGATCACTTTGTGAATTATATAGATGTCTGATCACTATATCGTATGCCTGCAACTAATATAATATTGTATGTCAACTATAACTGAAAATTAAAAAAATATATTATTTAAACTATTCAACTAAATTCATATGACAGTGTTTATACCTACACGAAGGTAAGAGAGTGGACTATAAAGGTAGTTTGGGGGAGGTGAATATTTATTGAGTTATTCTATGGGCTGCACTCTGTATTAGGGACTAGGGATACAAAGAGATGATTCACCAAACATGCCTAATTCAGAATAAAATCTCAAAAAAAGATAATCCGAATATAATATGGTAAATATTATGATCAATGTTTCCAAAAATATTAGGATAAAATTTTTTTAATCACCACTTTACAGGATGAGGCTCAGAGAAGCTAACTTTCTTACAGTAACAGTTTCTCAAGTCAGTTTCACTAGAAGCAGAGTCTGCAATGGGAATTCTTATTCTAGAGGTATTGGAGGAGTGCTCTCAGAATTGAGAGACTCCAGACAGGTCAGGGGTGAAAGACTCCAGACAGGGCAGGGGTGAACAACTAAGGAAAGATGTAGTATCAGCAATGCCTGCCTTTAATCTGATCCCATGGGGATAAGCTGAACATGACCTGAATAAAACAGGGTCAGTTCCACCTTTGGGTCCCGGATCTAGCCCTTTATGTTACCATATAACTGGTTATTGGCTAAGCATTGCCCCAAGGATAAAGGAAGGGAAAATAAACTCTCTGGCATTATGGCTTCCCTTTGGCTGGGGAAAATTCCCCAGTGGATACAGCAGCTGTGAATTTTTGCAGTCAATACTCACAGCAACTGGAGGATAAGTACATTTGCCCAGTAAAAGAGATCTTTTCAGACCATCAACAGTGTCTACTAAAAATAAAAATAAAAACAAAACAATATTGCAGGGGGAAAAAAAAAGCAAACAAAAAAGTGGTGTTTTCTACAGGATTCTCTTTGCATTGCTGAGATCCACTTGCTTCTCATGTTAAATTTATGTTATCCAGGCACAGATGCTCCAGGATTCTGGTTAGTCAAAATTTCTGAGAAAATTTATAAAGGAAAGATAAGGGACAGAAACTATACTCCCTGGCTAGTTCAAGTGTTTACAATTCTACTAATATTCAACATCTCCTCCTCCACCATTCATCTCTCCTAGGCTGGTGTTTTCGAAAATGTAAGGGGATTTTTCAATGGGTAATCTAGCCTTCCAATCTCCTGAGGTCTTTGAATACCTTTTTAGAGAGTATATATACTAAGAAGTTCTGGTATTTCAAACTCATTTATGAAAATTTTAGGTCCAGGTTTTAATCCACCAACCTAGCAAACTGTTAAAGCCATCACAGCCATTCAGGGTAATGCATTGAACCAGCATCTCTGCTTGCAGCACCCATGTGAACAAATTTGGCTTAATCTATCATTATATTCTTTCCACCCTAATTCAACAACTTAGGATTCATTCCCATACATGGTCCCCAGGTTGTTAATGATAGAAATATTTGAAATCTTTCAGTTCATATTTACTTTTTCATAGGTTATACTTTGTACCTTACTCCCTGGGGCCTGGTGTTATTTGAGTCTGGTTATATATTTCTGGAAGCAATGAAAGATGAGAGGTTTGGTCTTAAAAATGATCAGCAGGGACCTGCAAGGCAACTACTTTAGGGGAAAACAGTATATGTTCTTTAGACAAGAGGAGACTAATCTCAGGCAGGGGAAGAAGTGTTCTTCTATTGTCAAGGAGACTTAGAAGAATTCAGGAACTCGAGGACCTCAAGTTCACTGGAATCTTCCCATTTTTCCCCATTTCAACTTTCAGGAACCCTTGTATCAATGCCTTAATTCAACATAAGAAACTAAGTAACGCTGTGAAATCACTATGTATTATAGACCTGCTACTCACAAGATTAGTCTTTAGGCTTAGTTTCCAGAAATATTATCTCTGCAATTATAAAAGATAAAGAGTTTTTTTTTTTTTTTGCGCGGGGAGGGGGGCGGTCAGTCATAGAAAATTACTGGCTTCTTATCCAGATTTTAGTCCCTTGGCTCATCATTTCTTTCCCAAACTTCTTCAACACACTTTGAAGCATCTTAATTTTACTAAACATCTTGTTTTCACTAAAATGTTCTCTGACTCCAACTACTTGGTCACTCATAATGTTGTCTTCTATAGGCACTTAATCAAGGGTGTCAATAGTAATAAGTAACTGTCTTGCTACCACTGCATGTCATAGGTTAGCAGCAGCTTCTTCACCACTGCCAGAAGAATAATTAATGACTTTACATTTAATTAGAATAGAAGCAAATTTCAGATAACTATGGGTTTGTTTCTCTGAAACACTTTTAGGGATAATTTTTGTATCATATAGACTTTAATCAAAGAAAAAGAACCACTAAGAGATAAGTGGAATAAGGAGTATATTAAGATATTTTACCATATAAAATTATGAGGGCTGGTGATGATCTTGATGAAAAGTTGTTGCCTCTGAATTGGGTTATTCTCCTGATTCACTCTAGGTCAACTGGCTGGGGTTATGAAGAAAAAACAGATCAAAAATCAACTGGATGAGTAACTTTATTCATAATTGCTAAAACCTGGAAACGACTGAGATGTCTTTCAAAAGGTGAAAGAATACACAAACTGCGGTACACGTATACAATGAAATATTATTGAACAATAAAAAAGAATGCGCAACCAAGCATGAAAAGTCATAGATGAAACTTAAATGCATGTAGCTAAGTGAAAGAAGTCTATCAGAAAAGGCTACATAGTGTATTATTCCACTTACATAACATTCTGCGAGAGTCAAAACTATAGATGTGGTAGGAAATTCAATGATTGGCAAGATTCAGGGGAGAGGAGAGGGGATGATTGAATAGGTGAAGTACAGGGAATTTTTTCTTTTAAAAAAAATTATTTAATCAGCATCAGGCAGATTTTTGGCCATTAGCAGGTCTTCCAGTGTTTGAGGAAGACAAGCAGAAAGTGGAAAAGTTTAGGAAATCTGTACTATATCATGAAATAGATGGTTCAATATGGTCACATGCCTAAGTTTCAGGGCTACTTGGAAATTTTATAGGATGAGCCAGAGCTAGGGAGCTGTGTCCATGGTAATGGACAAGGAAGGTTTTATGTTCCTATTAAAAATGAAATGAATAGGAAACATTTTTTAAATGTTTATAAAAAATCAAGCTTTAACATTTATTTTATATCTAGCATTCCACATCTGTGTACAGACAAGGATTAAGATTGCACATAAGTGTAAGCAGTATAAAATGTGGAAGTGGAGAAAAGTCACAGGTGTACTAGAAATTGAATACAGGATTGTGAGAAAGCAATGGACAAGTCAAAATCACTAGGGGAAAAATGCAAAACGATATAGTCAGAATTAGGAAAGATGAAGAATGGTAAATGCCCTTGTTACTATAGAAGTTAAATTAGTGGCACAGATAGCACTTTTCAAACAAAAAATAATCCAATAGCATTGACTTTTTATTCACTCATGTTAAGTCACCTGAAATGATATCTGTTGCGTTTAAATGTTCATTAATGTAGATGGCTAAACAGATTCACTTCAATGGATACTCCGTATCCCACCATAGTTAAGTCACTTCAGCATAGCCTCATGACAACTCCCACACCAAAAGAGCACTTTATTTTGTAAATTTTAACCCATTATTACTCCAAGTTATGGTTTTTTCATTTGTCAGGTATATAACATGAAGAAAAAAATTACTTAGGTAGGGGTTATACCTGGAAAATAAATTTCTTAAACTTCATATACATGTTCAAAACTGCTGGGTCTCAAGTCCATCTATGAACTCCAGGGCTGCCAGTACAAGGTGCAGCATACTAAAGCTACACTATCCGAATACCTTATTAATTCTGCATAAATCAGGTCAGTCAATGTGTCAACCTGCGACAGACTGTGCACTTTTAACTGAACATGGCAAAATATTCACTCTTTAACTTTACATCATTTGATGTCAAACAATGAAGCAAGTCTTAATGGTATTTACAAAAACAACTTCGCATTTACGAAAGATTATTTCCCATAATGATTAATCCAGGCAGCTAACTCATTGTTTTATGTAACTTTATTGAAGAAAAATAAATTAATTACTAGCAGAGCTATTAGTTGATCACCCATCCATTGACAATTTGCATCATTTATTCAGTGCTATATTAAACAGTGTATTGGAAGATAGATTGACTAATAGCACCAAGCATCCTAACAATTTAAAAGAAAATTACAAAATGTTTGAGACCCTATTTTGTAATACAAAGAAGGTTTTACTTCCAATTTCCATTCTCCGTAGAAAAAGAACAGGTCATTTCTTTATTGACATGCATAAAATACATCATATTTTCTGTTCTGCTGATGCTATTAATTCAATACCAATTATCCAGCTTCATCAGTTATGAGCATAAAGTATATATGTGACCTCAGATCTCTAACAGTGGAAAGCTTAAACAAGAATGGATGCAGTTAGAATAATGCTGTTTCCTTTGATGTGACAACTGAGCATCCATCTCCCTCCACCTCAGATGACTTCTTCAGCTTGTTAGAGCAGTGAGGAATGGTTTTAGTCTCATAACCAAGTTAGAGTGAGGACATTGACCACATAACACACCTTCTCCATTTTTTAAAAAATTCTGAATCTTGGGCAACTGTTCTTTTGTAACTACTTTTGTTTCTAAAAGCAGTTATTGTTTAAAGCTAGAAGAACTTAAGCCTTCTCAGTTAAGCATGTGAATGAATGGAGGAAGGTAAACAACAAAAAAAATAAAACTAAAAAAGATGAAGTCTGATAGGGGAGCAGCTGGATAAGAAAATCAAAAAAAGGAACAGTAATTTAAAGTTTATTCCAGCTTAAACGCAGGTTATTCTGACTTGGCATCACATGGCATCCTTCTGAGTCCATTCCTGAGATATTCTGTTATACTTATCTCTGTCTGTTTTATAGATCTGTGCAGTCTCTGGCACTAGGGGGTCACTAGGGTTTGGATTACACAGCAGTGAACAAATAAATAAAAGAACTTTAGAAATAGTTAAAGCAGGAGACCATTGTGATCTTAGAATATTGAGACAAATGCTGCCATTACTGTTAATATCTGGATGATAAATTTTTGTTGTACACGCAACCTTAAGTGGTTTGAAGGGGTAGAATGTAGGAAAATGAATTGTCAAAAATACACCACCTTGATATGGGTTGTCATTAAGTCCCATAACTGTGGCTTGCCAATGAAACATATCCCCAACTAGAACTGCAGAACATTGTGCTGGAGGGCCATGGGCCAAATCACTAAGTTCCTTTTTAATCCGTTGCGTCTAGTTCACTATCTCAGTGTGTGCTCAAAGGTCCGAACAAAACTCTTGATTATACTGACGCAAGAAAGGATTGTCTCTTGGTCTCACACCGGCTCTGCCAGACACAGGCACCCAGGCGTAATGAGGGGCCGGGGCCTTCCTCAAGCTGCGGCCTCCGTCTCCTTCTGAGCGGCAGCTGGTACCTCCCCAGGCCCTACAGGGCTCACGAGTAGGACACATCCTGGGAAACACATTTTAATTAATTAATTAATTAATTGATTAATTATAGTGCCATTGGATAAAGAAATCCAATAAGTTTCAGCTGTACACTTTAATAGTAAGGCATATATATGTTTACACTGTGTGTTCACCTCCCATAGTTAGATTTCTTTCTGTAACCACATATTTAATGGGGTAAAAGTGGTCAAATATGTGGGAAACACATTTTTAAACAAAAGATTCATTAAGAAGAAGGCAAGACAGACCAAAAGGGAATACTCTTCCTCTTTATAAGAGCGAGTGTTTTTTGCCATGTTTACAAGTCTAGGCATGCAAACACCCCCAAGACCTACCTTAAGAACATTTGGATTCCAAGGAAAAAGGAGCTAACTAAAGATTTATTTAAGTTATCAAGACAACTTCAAAAGGACATATTTCAGTTCAATGAGAAATATAATAAAAACCTGGATGAATATTTCCAAATGTTTCAAATTTCCTAGTATAATCTTAAGTTTCAGAAGAAGAAAAGCATAAAATTAGAAATTCAACAACATATCCTTTCACTGTGATCTTTGGCAAAATAACTGGCATACTTTTATTTTAAATGATTATTTAAGCCCATAATTAGCTCATGAAAAAGCAACCATTGCTGACTTTTTCATGTTATTGATGTGCCTTTTTACCCCTCACTTAAACTGTCACTCTCCCTTGTGCTCAGCATCCTGGTTCCCCTCAACTCAGCAGATTTTAGCCATGTACTCTCCTGGGAGAGCACTTTAAACTTTAACTTTTGATTTAGGTAAAATTATTAAATTGGATCATTTTTCTCTCCTTACTCTTCCACTCAAAAAAGCTCTAATACTTTGCTTCTCAGCAAAATTTTCCTGTTTGTGCAGAACACCTAACAGACACTGGTTACACATGCTCACCACAAGCTTAAGTAGAATTTAAAATATATTCACCAGAAAAATTAAATGATACCACAACCTTTAAAAATCTTAATACTTATTCCATTTTAGCAAAAGGGATGATATTATTATAACCTTTCACTAAGGTGTTTATATCTAAGCAAAAGATCATATTCCAAAATCAGTTGATTCTTTTCTCACTTTTTCTTTCTACTAAATTATAAAATCCTAATTCAAACCATGGGTTATCAAAAATACCACCAAGTGTTTTGAGGTTGTGGCAGATTGTAGTGGGTGTTCCCTTGAAAGTTGACCCAGAAGTTACAGGAGTTTCTCACTAAAGGGCAATTTGTTTTTCAGATGCTAATTCTATAAGTACATTGTCCTCGGAGGCTCTGTGTTGCAATGTGAAGATAGAAGCTTTGAATGTGATTTGCAAATATATTAACAACGAAAAATTGTTTCTGTTTCCAAGATGTGAAAAAAAATATCTACTGTGAGTAGTCAAATTTTAAGTGAAGTTGTTTTTCTCCTCAACTCAGCTTTCTTAAGAAATGGTGGTATCTAAACTTCATCAATAAATATGATTTTTGAACTGTGAAATGTTATTTGAGGTCTTATAAATGTCTCTGAGACAAATCAGTTGAAATTATAACAATATCTTTCTTGGCCTTATCAAGACCATGAAATAATGAATCTCATCTCTCATTTTAAGTACATTTGAGCATATTTTTCATTAACAGACAGAGTTCCTCACAGGGGAGAAGCTGTTTTGTACTTGCTGCTGTGGTTAAAAAGGGCAGATAAAATATAAAAGTGTATCAGTTAAAACTAAGTGATCATTTTATCAAAAATAATATGTATCCATTAACGAGACTAAGAAAGACTTAAAAAAGACTAAGAAAAATTACCAAAATGTTAACAATGGCTGTCTCTACATAGAAAAGTTTTTATTCTCTCCTTTATATATTTTATATGTTCCAAATTAGGCACAATAAAGATGCATAATTTTATAATCTTTAGAAAGAAACAAGAAATGAGTGCACCAAAATAAAAAATAAAAGCTATAATGGGAAAACATTCCTGGGAGTCTGAAGTTACAGGTGTACTGTTACTAGTAAAGCAGCCTGGTTGTGCCTTATCACATTTATACCAGATGCTCATTACCATACATAAAATCTTCAACAGGTAATTTCTCCATCATTTTGAAACATCAATTATTAGCAAAATTTAGGATATTTTGTTGTCTTTTTACAAAATAAATCATAGTTAAATCCTTTCTCAGATGATTCAAATTAAACTCTTCAACTTACATATTAATTACTTATAAAAAAATTCTGTAGTTGGAAACAAAAGTAATTGTGAATTCCTGAGTAGGGGAGAACAATACAGAGTGAGGATGAGTGGTGATGACCATATGTGCATCAAATACAGGATTGGCGCTGGTGTCCCTAGGTGTCTATGAAAGAGCCCATGACAATCATCTCTATGCACAGGGGAAGGGAATTCTGAATGCCAGTAGCAGGAAGGACCCAACACATACCACGCAGTATTCATATGAACTTCTCATAATTTCTGGACATGAATTACCTTAATAAGCCTGATTTAAAAAGCATTAATATGGTCAACAAACCAAATCTACCTTCCTAAGTGTTCATAAACACAGAACTGCAAATATTTGTAAAATGAATAAGCTAAATGATATATGATGGTTCTAGTTTAGCATTTTCCCTCCTTTAAACTCTTCTACCTTTTTCATATGAGAAAGTAAACTCCTTGAAAGGCTTAAATGTGATACACACATGCCTCATACAGACACCAACTTCAGACTGGTCTTCAACTTTTTATTTCAGAAAGTTAGCCCACCAAAAGGTGGACACTCAATGAATGAAAGGATGTGTTCACTGACACGGTTGTTTTTATTTATAATAATACCCAATAAAATGTCATTTTTGAGAATAGAGGATATAAAATAACATAAAACTCAGAGGTTGTATTTAATAAGCGTGCCAAATGTCCTTGGTAAGAAATCCTATATTTGTTTATTGATAGTAGCCAGACATATTGTCTTTTATCTATAAAATAAATGAACATTAAGGTGAGCAATTACTAATTGCTAATGTTTTCACTAACATTTTACTCCACTTCTTTTGTACTTTCACTCATGGGGATATAAGAATCAACAATGCTACCTTTGACTTTAAAGAGTTTTCAGTCCAGTGAGGAGACAGGCATGGAAACCAACAATTTTAATAAGATTAGATAATCATTGCAATCAAGGTATGATCACAGCAAAAGCCTAGCCTTGGGAGGACCAAATATGCCAAAGGGAATCAGAGGTAGGTTTACCTTGAGTGAAGATTTTGAAGGAGGAGAAAAAGGTTTTCAGAAGGAATGTTCTAGAACCCAAACACAGGAAGGAACACCTACTGAGACAAGGAAGTACAAGACTGTTATGTTCCCTCAGGGTTTTGAGAAAGATACAATTAGTGTATGTGACTTTCATCACACCCAGGGACTCTATGCTTCCTTGAAATATATTTAACCTTGTGTCCAAACCTCAATTTTATACATAGAGTGATTCTCAGACATTCCAACAAAACCCGCAAATTAATAACCTTCCAGTTTTGTGTTTCCTTTCTCCTTACCTACTCCTAAAAGGCAACTCAGTTCTGTCCCCAGAAACCTGAGGGAATATAATCTCCTCTTCTAGGTTCCAAAGAGAATCAAGCACACTGGGCACATGTGGACTTCAATGATTTTGTTGCTTTGTAGAACATATGAGAAATCGAGGAGGAATCATATTGCATTTTCCATCTCATGACCAGCCAAGTACCATCTTCATATGATTCTCTTCTAGTTCAAAATGAGGGAGTTATAACATATACTGGACAAAAACATTTTAGCTGTGTTAAAATTATTTTTGTGTTGATAGATATTTTTCCCCTTATAACCGAATAATGCTACTTAAATTCAATGAAGATAGAGATAATGTATGTCAATAGCATTCTAAATCTTGCTGAAAATATATTTTAAATGTTTTCCTGGCTTTTCCATGAGAAAAATGTTTCCCAAATTTGCATTTAAAAATATTCACAGGAAATAGGTCAAGCACCAGAAATTGTTTAATTTTGATTCTTCTTTTACTTTGTTTTTATATGAAACTCTAGAAATTATTTATTGATTATGTTTATTTGTAACCTAACTCTTCCAAAAAATATTTAACACTACTCCTTAGAGATAGTAGTGAATACACACATATAAACATGTGCGTTTATATTGAATCGAAATATTTTCTTTGAAATAGCTTCATATACAAGCACTCCTAACCTGTAGAAGTTATGACCCATATTTTATTTATTCTTCACGCCTCACTTATTAAAAAAGAATTTGAGGTTGCAACAGATTAGTTTGTACTTTCACAAGATAGGACCAATTTACATTTTGGCAGGTCTGTGAGAAGTCAATGGAAACTTGGGCTAACTGGCCCCACATGGGCAATTCATTGCAGTGATGTTTCAGGGCCATTTGGTGGCACTTGCAGTGGCCATGCTGATCATCTTAAAATGATTTTGATTAAATTAGATCAACTTAGAGGAAATGAACTGGACAACATTTGGAAAGATGAGAAGCATGAACTGAAGTGGAAAAGACAGCACAGCTGATGTTGGGGCTAATACAAAAACTGTTATATATGCTCAGGAAATAATTAGTGAAACTGAAAACTTTACTTTCATGGACTTCAGCTTTTTTTTCCAGCTACAAAATGAAGGTGTTGATCTCCTTCCATTTTGCAATTTAATTATATTCCCAAACAAATAAAATCCCAAGAGATATAATTTGTAAAACAGTTTCAGTGACTTTTTAAAAAAAGACAAAGTTGAGAGTGCCCTGAAAGTTGCTAGATGGGATGCTGCCTGATTTATGACTTGCTTAATAAAGACAATTAGATTTTTTCATGTTAAAAAAAATGACAAAGTAAAATAAGTCAAAGACAGCTACTCCAGATGTAGTGGAGATCCTCTGTAGCGGGCAGTGGCCCACAGGTGGAGTTAGATGGCAGCACTGCCAGGTGTGTGCCAGTAGCTTTCACACAATGTCTTTGACCTGTGTCCTCAGTGAGGATTCAGATTGTTCTTGTGTATCTGAGGACTTTGGAGACAGGAAATAAACATGAGACGTGTGGCTGATAACTCTGAGAGAGATTCATCCATGGGAAATGAGTGTGACCAAGTGAGACAATCAGAGGGGTGAACCCCTCTGATTATTGACCGTGTTTCAGTCATTCCAGACAAAGCTAGTGACTGTTATTTGACACAACCCAGCCTCTAAGCATCCAAGAACTAAGTGGGAATAGAGCTACAAGAGCAGTGATACCAGGAGCCCAAGCAAGTCATTTCTGGGCTCTGCCAACAGAGCCAAACAAAGGCAAAAGAGAAGTGTTTTCATTTCAG
>NW_006435779.1:38710-43713 GCF_000325575.1 Pteropus alecto
CAGCAGGAAAAGAAAAGTCCTGGGAGCTTGTGATTTTGTGAGGCAACATACAGCAGAACATCATGGACCTAGTGATGATATGGAAGTGAGCATGATGGTTCAAACAATGGCCTGGGAAAACATCAGAGTGGTTTATTTTTTACCCATCCCCCAATCCCCTCCCCTCTGGCAATCATCAGCTTATTCTTTATATTTACGGGTTATTTTGTTTTGTTTTCTTTGTTCATTTGTCTTGTTTTTTAATATTCTACATATAAGTGAAATCATATGGTATTTGTCTCTCTCTGTTGATTTATTTCACTTGGCATAATACCTTTTAGGCCCATTATGTTGTCGTAAATGGCAAGATTTCATTCTTTTTTTTTTATTGCTATCTTTATCTGTTTACCTATTGATGGACATCTAAGTTGTTTCCATATCTTGGCTATTTTAAGTAATACTACAATAGACATAGAGGTGTATATGTATTTTTTAAAAAAAACTGTTTTGGTTTTCTTCAGATAAATACTCTGAAGTGGAATTTCTAGGTCCAATGACAGTTCTATTATTAATTTTTTGGGGAGAACTTCCATACTGTTTTCCAAAGTAGCTGCATCAATTTACAATTCCACCAATGGTTGTACAAGGATTCCCTTTTCTCCACATCCTCATCAGCATTTGTTATTTGTTGATTTTTTTGATGATAGCCAATATGACAGGTGTGAGGTGATATCTCATTGTGGTTTTGATTTGCATTTCCCTGATGATTAGTAATAGTGAGCATATTTTCATATGTCTGTTGGCCATCTGCATGTCCTCTTTGGAGAAATGTCTATTCAGATTCAGGAGTGGTTTAGATGCAGCAGTGGCCAATGTAGTTATTTGATAGAGCACAGTTCTAGATATAGGCACTGATGATGCAGGAGGTAAAAGAAGTATCAGGGGCAGAAACAATAGCTGGAAGCAGCAGCCATGTGTAGACAGAGAGAGTCTTGCCAGCCCCAGAGAGCGGTGAGGCAGCAGAAGGATTGGTGGGGATGGTGATGTCTGGAATAGGGTGATAAGAGTAATAACAGATGTCCAAAGAGGAGGAGGAAGACTTGGAGGCCAGGACAGAGGTAAGCCCTCAGCCAGGTGCTCCCTTGAAGTTTGCTCTAGACTGCATTAGCATTGCAGTTGGCCAAGTAGAAATGAGAGTAGACCAAGGCCTAGAGAGACAGTAAAGTCAGAGCAGATCATATGCAGAAAATGAAAGTGTTTAAGATGTTGCATAAGACACCCCTCTGAAAATCCCAAGGAATGCTGAAGAAGTTAAGAAACCATAGACCAAGAGAGAGCTGAGGTATTATGCAAGGCATGGCCAGTGGATTTGAGAGACAGGAGTATCAATAAAAACTTATGTTATTATTACTTTATTACCACAGTGGTAAGGCCAAAAACACCCTTCAGATTACATTTATAAACTTTAAAAATCTCTAAATAAAATTTGACTAGTGTTTACATATTTCCTCTGGGTAAATAAACACATTAATACATCAAAATGAACAATACTTATTATCCGAGGTTTTTTTTTTTTTTTTAAACTGATGCATTTGGTACTAAAAAACCCAAACTGAACCTTCTAGTATCCAAGGCGATCATTCAGTTGGTGACACCAATGTGCATTTTGAGACTCTTTATTGGAATTCTAGAAAGAATAAGAATATCCAAAAATGATTTAATATTTAAGCCACCATCAATTTAGGCTTTCCTTCAAAGTAGAGGCTGGGTCCTTGGTCCTCAACTCTGGTTGTAATTTAAAATACTCAAGAAAATGCTTAGATATGCTGCCATCCAGTCCTTCAGATGCAAATTTTAACTGCTCCGGTGATGGGGTGGTGTCTTTTGTTACATATTTTTAAATTCTCCATGGGTGAGTCTAATGTGAAGACAAGGATGAGAACCACCAAGCTATGGGGCAATAGGGTAAGACACATGTAGCCCATCTCAACTTTAAAAACTGTTTGTCCTCTCTGCTTTTCCCCTTCCCATCTCTAGAAAATAAACACACGTGTGCACACACCTCCCCCATTCCCGCTAAGAATCCTTCCTCTAGACCAGCAGTCCCCAACCTTTTTAGCACCAGGGACCAGTGCTTCTATGAGAATCTAATGCATGATGATCTGAGGTGGAGCTGAGGTGGTGATGTTAGCGCTGGGGAGCAGCTGCAAATACAGATGAAGCCCCCTGCTGTGAAGTCCTGTTCCTAATAGGCCACGTACCAGTATTGGTCTGCGATCCAGGAGTTGGGGACCCCTGCTCTAGACTTTGCTGTATTTTAATGGCTGCATTACAATCAATAATGCTAGAATCCAGTGGGCCTTATTTCTTTTTATCCGTCACTTTCATCCCTTGCTCGGCTTCTCCTGATGTACCCCCCACCCTGATTTCTAACAGAGCCCAAGAGCTGTGGCCATTCTCCCTGGGATCTCATATAGAGTCCAACACAGGGACTGGTCAGATGAGGTCTTTAATATTTGTTGAATTGAGTTAATGAATTTACTATTTACAGTGTCTACTAGTTGCTTTTCTCTCAAGATGGGATGGCAGAGTTATGATCTCATTTTCTGGTCTAGGCTATGAGGCTATAATTTATCCTTCCAAACATCAGGCTGTTGTGTGAAAAATGTGGGGTTAGTTTTAAGTAAGTCACTCATTCTGTTGAGCGAGCCAGAGATCACAGATTTTGGAGTTTATAGATGAAAACAATAACTGCTGTGCTGCAGTGAGAGAGAGAATACATCAATAATACTTCCTAAGATCAACCAGAAAAAGATTTGAGATCTTCTGGAAGAAAATTATAAGGTAACAAATTTTGGTTCAATTATTTGTTCTGACATTTAATGAATCATTTTTTAAATGTTTAAACTCTGAGTGATAATGTCTGTAATTTTAATAACTGTATCTTCAGGATAGCTACATTCTATTGAGAACAAAATAACAGGCCCAGATCCCGGAAAACATGGCAGAGTGAGGGACATCCCCAGACAACTACCCTTGAATAACAATAAGCTGCACATCTAAAATTCAACAAAAAACACCTAAACTGCACACCAGCATGTCTGAGTGTAGGATCTGAGCATAAGAGCTGCTACAGGTCAGAACTCTAGGTGTTGGGCGGTGGACTGGGAGTAATAAAGAAGCTGCCTCTCACAGCCACTGGAGCTCCCTGCAGGAGGAGGGGGAGGGGAGAAGGAGTGGTGAGTTCATGTGGCGAGTTCCCTGAACTTTCCTGCTTGGGATAGCTGTGACCTCCCCATGGCTGGCTGGCTGCAGGGCCCAGTCATCAGGGCAGAAAGCAGAGAAGTGGGATGGGACCGCAGAGGAACAACAGTTAATTTTTGCTGGCTGCGGTTGCAAAACTGAGGCTGAGCCGCAGTCTTCAACCCCCAACCCAGAGGGTCCCTCCCCCCCAATACCCTATGATATCTATCACCGCGGAGCCCCAGGAGAATCTGAGCAAACGCTGCTGAGACTGTCCCTGACACTGACAGGGACTGAAACTGAGGGTAGCAAGCATGATTAAATATCTACAAGAAAATTTAAAAAGTGTTATTAAGACTTTATATAAAGCAGGATTCCAAGAGGCTTAGATGCCACCTACTGGAAACCAAAAAAAAAAAAAAAAAAAGCGCCTTCTTTACAACAGGCTAAAGAGAGATCTTTACATAATAAATCTTCTTTCTGGAAAAAAGCTGAATACACTTTCATTAATGCCCAGGCAGAGAAATAGTCCATTACGCATCATCACCAACCAATAGGACAAGGCATCTCAGAAAGAAAGAGAAAAATCTCCAGAAAATAAGCTTATAGACATAGAGATATGCAAATTAAAAGACAGAGAATTTAAGATGGTATTTTTGAAAAAACTCAATGAGATCCAAAACTACTCAAATCAACAATTTCAGGAATAGAAAAAACAACTAGATGAGCGGAGCAAGGATATTGAAACCCTCAAAAAGAAACAAATAGAACTTCTGGAGATGAAGAACACACTGCAAGAGTTGAAAAATGAAACAGCAAGCTTGGGAAATATTTTTATTTTATTTTATTTTAGTATTTCTTTCTTTCTTTCTTTTTTTTTTTTTTAGGCAAGGCAACCCTTGGTTGACCTCACAGATTGGAAGGAACTTGTCAGCTTACAATTCCTGATTTTTTATTTTTACACCTACAGCACCTGGTTTTCCTAGGTGGTCTCCCATCCAAATACTAACAGGCCCAACCCTGCTTAACTTCCGAGATCAGATGGGTTTGGGCTTGTTCAAAGTGGCATGGCTGTAGACCAAGCTTGGGAAATAGAGTCAACCAAATGGAGGAAAGGATCAATGATATCGAAGACAGAAATCTAGAAATAAATCAGAAAGAAGAAGAAACAAAAGAATAAAAAATAATGAAAGAGAAATTCAAGAACTAGCTGATACCATCAGAGAAGAAACGTAAGAATAATGTGCATTATCGAAGGCAAGGAAAAGGAACAAGAATTAGAAAGCATTTTAAGACAAATAGTTGAGAATTTCCCAAATCTAAGGAATGAGCTGGAGCTTGGAATTCAAGAAGTCAATAGAACACCCAATTATCTTAACCCAAAAAGGCCTTCACCAAGACACATTGTATTAAAATTATCACAAACCAATGACAAAGACAGAATTCTCAAGGCAGCCAGGGAGAAAAAATGGTAACTTATAAAGGTAAACCCATTAGATTGCCCTCAGACTTCTCAGCGCAAACCATACAAGCCAGAAAGGAATGGAATCAAATATTTAAACTATTAAGTGAAAGGAACTACCTGCCTAGAATAATGTATCCAGCTCAGCTCTCCTTTAGATACGAAAGAGAAATTAAAACTTTTCTAGACATACAAAAATTAAGAGAATTCTCCACTACGAGGCCTGCACTACAAAATACTGAAAGGGGTCAGTTCACCTAAAACAAAATGACAAAAAAAAAAAAAAAAAACACAAATTGGGGGAAAAGTGACATTGGGG
>NW_006435779.1:46486-85091 GCF_000325575.1 Pteropus alecto
CTGTTTTCTTTTACCACTCACTAAAATTAACTTAAAATGAGTTAAAGACCTGAATATAAGACCTGAAACAATAAAATGCATAGAAGAAAACATAGGAACTAAGCTCAAGGACTTTGGACTTAAAGAGGACTTTATGAATTTGACCTCAAAAGCAAGGGAAGTAAAAGCTAAAATAAATGAATGGCACTACATCAAACAAAAAAGCTTCTGCTCTGCAAAAGAAATCATCAACAAGGTAAAGAGACAAACATCCAAATGGGGAAATATATTTGCAAGCAATGCCTTTGATAGGGGCCTAATATCCAAAATATACAAAGAACTCATACAACTTAATAACAACATCACCAGCTATTAGAGAAATGCAAATGAAAGCTACAGTGAGATGCCATCTCACACCTTTTAAAATAGCTATGATCAACAGGACAAGTAATAACAAATGCTGGAGAGGATGTAGAGAAAAAGGAACCCTCATATACTTCTGGTGGGACTGCAAATTGGTACAGCCACTATGGAAAACAGTATGGAGGTTCCTCGAAAAACTAAAAATTGACCTACCTTATGATCCAGCAATCCCTCTACTGGGTATTTCAAAATCGTTATCCTAAAAGATAGTTGCACATCGATGTCCATAGCAGCATTATTCACAGTGGCCAAGACATGGAAGCAACCGATGTGTGCTACGATAGATGTTTGGCTAAAGAAGCTGTGGTACAATGGAATATTATTCAGCCATAAGAAGAGATGAAATACTGCCCTTTGCGACAACATGGATGTACCTTGAGATAATCATGCTAAGCGAAATAAGCCAGACAGAAACAGTTAAAAATCACATGATATTACTTATATATTGTATATAAACCTAAAAGCAACAAATGAGCAGGACAAACAAACAGAGACTCATGGACATGGACTGTAGACTAGTGGTTACCAGAGGACTACAGATTAGTGGTTACTAGTGAGGTGCGGGAAGAGGGGGGTAGGTAGACGGGGTAAAGGTGGTCAAATATAGGGTTTAGGGGGAGGGCGAAGTGGGTAAAGGGGATCAAATATATGGTAGCTAAAGGAAACTGGACTTTGGGTAGTAAACACAAAATAGAATATACAGATGTCAATGTACACCTTAAAATTATATAATTGTATTAACCAATGTTACCTCAATAAACTTAATTAAAAATTTAAAAATTATAATAACATGCCCAAAATAGAGTTACTTATGCTAAGCCCTATGCCATCAATTTAAGGCTTAACTTATTGTTTCAGCTCTCCTAGAAATGAAATCTTAAATAAGTCAATCAGAAATTTCCTGATCAGCATTAGCTAGGTAATCTACCTGATAGGCCCCTGCCATCTACTAAAGGTAAGTAAACTTGCAATAATGAACTCATTTTTTTTTTTTTTTGCCTGGTATAACTTCCTTGTTCTTGTTTCCTCTTGCCTATAAAATCAATTGCCTGATACAACTGTTTGGAGCCCCTTTCTGTCAGCCAGATTGAATGTTGCTCGATTTATGGTTTTCTGAATAAAGTCAATAAGATCTTTAAAATATACTCAGTTGAATTTTGTTTTTTAACACTTTGAAAGAAATTCAAGTGATTTGCCAAGATATAAAGCATCAAGCTACATAAGTCCATGTGGCTAAAAACTGTAAAATAGCTAGATGTTAAATCCATCTGCTGAAGTATTCTCAGGTATTACTTGACTAAGGCTTCACAAAGGTCCTGGGTAGAAATGGAATGTAAACACTGATCTCCTGAGAAATGAAAAAAGACTATAGGCAGCAGACAGAAAAGGTGATACTAAAATGAGCTCCGAAAACTCCCTTTTTACAGGATGGCTGCCCCCGTATGTGGTTAATCTAGTCAGGTGTTCCCAATGGTGGGCGACTGAACATTTCACATTGGCTGCAACCAGGGACAGAACTTGACATTGGAGAGAGATCAATATTGCCAACCTCAGAGACAGGAAAGAGGGAAGGAGAGGGAAACTGGACAGGAGCAAGAATGTAAGGCAAGATAGAGAAGAATAAAGAAGACCAGGTGAGACTGCTTGTTGCCTGGGATTCATCCCAGGAAGGTGAAGAAAATCAACCTATGTATGTACTCAGTCCAGTTATCAGGATGGTCTTTGTAAAAAGTCTTTGCCTTCATACTGAAAATATAAAATTAATAATAAGTATGATAACACTGCATGCTTATCATGGCCCAGGCACTATAATTTCACACGCAATATCTTTTTTAATCTTCTAGTTAATATTTTCATGTCCGTTTTACAAATAAGGAAACTGAGGCTTAGGTGAGGTAAGGGACATGCTATAAGTCATAGCTAATATGAGGCAGAGCTGAGATTCAAAACTAGGTCTGCCTTTAATTCTAGCTGTGTTGCCAGATGGAGCATGGGGTCAATCAACGTTCAGGTCTTTATACAAAATAGACAATATCGGAATGTAATTACTTATATGGGATTTTCAGAAACAAGGGAATTACTTGAGAATAATCAAGAATTTAATACTATTAAATTATATACTGCCTTGATATGCAACTAATTTTGCCTTCATTACTCTATAGGCAGCATACTGAATAAGCTTATTGAGTACTCTGCCTGGAAAACTGGCATGACCTATGCTGTCCAGGTCTACTTGCTTCTGTCCTCCCCACTTCTAGCCTCCTTCTGGTTTGACTCTTTCAGTACATAGGCCCAGGTACTTCGTACTCTGCCTCATCTGTATGTTGCTTCTCTTTTCTTAACTCACTTTCCTGTTGTGTTACCCTCACTGCATTTGGTTCATATTCGAGGCTCAGTTATGAACTTCCTCTCCCCATCTGCTTCAAAGGCTCTGCCTTTTCCTATAATACTGTCTGCTCTCTGGAATCCTGGACCTCTAGGGAACCTCTGGTCTTATGGTGTATGACTTCTCTGGTCACAAGCATCTTTGCCCAATCTGCCTACCCTGACAACATTGTAGCCTTGGGGCAGGGCCTGGCCACATCACTCACTGCCCCAGGCATTCTCAGTGTCAAGAAGTTGTCTACTCCCTATACTTAGGATGAGGAAAAGCAATGGCTCTTACGTGTAGGAAGTCCCAATGAGAACAGCAGAATTAAGGCTGAAATGACAGAGGGTGATATATGAGAGAAGGCTAACCAGGACCACATGGCCAGCCCTTTGTCCATGGACAGGGTGACACTCTTGTTAAATGGAGTAAACTCAAACCAACCAGGGTCCCAGGGTTCCAACACAAGGCAGGTATGATTTCCGATCTTCAGTTCCCTGTACGAGGTAGGCACCTGTGAGTCAGGGACAGCCAAGGGGAAACAAGAGCACAAAACCAGGCAAGAGGTCAATCTACAGAGCCAGCCAGCCTCAGCACCCACTAGGCAGAACACAGGCAGACAGAAAGACTAGCTAGTCTCCAACTCTCACTGAGATGAGCTGGCAGGAACTCTCACTGACACTCATTCCTGAGATGATGAAAGGCAAAACCAAGCGTTTCTAGATTCCATTAGCTAGAGCCCTGGGCTCCTATACCTGGTTCCCACTGGGCCAAGGAGAAGATAGAAGAAAATATGATCACTAATTCCTGAATTCATTTGTTCATTCATTCAATATGTATTGAACAGCGACAATTCTTACTACTAAAGATACAAAAATGAAAAAAGAAAATCTGTCTCTTGAAGAAATGCACTGGCTTGTAGTGAAACAGAAAATAAAAGGCCATCATGGAGTGTCTGCCTCTTTCTAGGAATCAGAGGAAGCTTTTTTAAAAGCAACATTAGAAAAGGTTTCCAAGCAGGCAGGGGGATAGGGGCTGACCTGGAAGGGGAGGAGCTTGGTGAAAAATAAACCAAAATCCTGGCACCCCTTTTTTCCTTACCCATGTTCTCTGACCACACTGGCCTCCTTGTCATTCTTTGAAATCTCCGAGTACTCTCCTGTGGCAGAACGTTTCCATTTTGTTAGGTGTGCCTGAAATGTGCTTCTCCAGGCTCATTCCTTCACTGTCTTCAATGGTCTCTACTAAAATGGCCCCTCCTTAGAGAAAGTTTCCACATCTCCCATGGAAAATAGCAGTTCCCTTCTTTCTCTGTCCTCTTGTCATATTCTATTTCTCCTTATATCTTTTACAGCCTCCAGAGATGGATCTTAAGCCCAAGTGGAGGCTGTTTGTGAAGGAGGATATGAGACGAGGATGGTGTGGCTTTGCCAGAAGAGAAGCTTTGCTAGAGACAATACACAAATATCAATTCCAGGTAAATTGAAGATTAGAGGTGAAAGATTAAAAAAAAAAAACACACGATAAATCTTTAGAAGCGCATATAGGATAATATTCTGATGATGTAGGAGAATAAAGAAATTCTTAAAAAGGTCACATAAAGTGTAAATCACAAAGAAAAAGATTGACAAATATGATCCTATTATAATTAAGAATGCCTGCTTATCAAAAGACATCATAAAAAGAGGGGGGCGGGGAAGCCATGACGTAGCAACCAACATAAAGAACTTCTGAGAAAAAATATTAAAAGATGGCAATAAGATATAAACAGGTATTTCATGGAAGATGAAATAAAGAACATTTAAAAAGATGCTCAAACTCATTAGTAATGAATTAAATGCAAGTTAAATTCACAATGAAACATCATTTCACACCTCACAGTTGGACAAACATTTTAAAATGGCAAAAAATAAATAAAAATAAATAAATAGAAAATAGCTTGGCTCAGATGTGGAATAACAGGAAATAACAGGAGCTATCATTTCCTGTTAATGGGAATAGAAGCTGTTTTTCATTATACAGTACAGCTGGGCAAGTAAATTCCCTGTTCCATTAATTCTCATCCAAGGCATATAGCAAATACATATGAACCATCTCCATAAGAGCAAAGTGTTAGAGACACTCAAATTCTCATTAACAATAGAATGTTATAGGGTTGAGATACACAGAGGAATTAGAATGTTCTATTTCTGAAGCTAGGTGGTAAGATGGATATTTGTTTTACTATTATTCTTTAAAATATACATTTATATTTTCTATGTACCTTTCTTTACATAATATCTCACAAATTATTATATTATATTATAATAAAAACTGTGCCACACATCAAAATCGATTCCAGGGGGCATTTAAATATAAAATTTGATACATAAACTCCAGAAGAAAATATAAATATTTGTATAATCTTGAGAAGGGGAAGACTTCTATTAGCTGTTATGGACCGAATTATGTCCCCCCTAAATTTATATGTTGAAGCCCTAATCCCCGGTATCTCAGAATGTGACTGTATTTGGAGATAGAGCCTAAAAAGAGGTGACTAAATTAAAATGAGGCCATTAAAGTATGCCCTAATCCAATGTGATCGTTCCTAAAGAAGAGAAAATTTGGATACACAGAAAGACACCAGGGATGCATGTGCACAAGGGAAAGACCAAGGAGAGAGGCCTCAGGAGAAACCAAACCTGCTGACACCTTGATTTTGGACTTTCAGCTTCTAGAATTGTGGGAAAATAAAATTCTGTTGTTTAAGCCACCTTGTCTGTGATATTTTGTTATGGTGACCTCAGAAAAGTGATACATAAGCAATATCCTGAATACCAAACTACATAGAAAAAGCTTAATGGGTTTTAGTACTATTAAACACTCATATGTCAAAAATAGAAGGAGAGATACAAACTCAGAATGATATTTATAACATATTTGACAGAAGTCTGATATTTGTAAATAGCTCCTACAAATCTATAATAAAATAATAAAATAAATACTCCAGCAGAAAAATTGGCAAGATACATAAGCTGGCAAGTTCATACAAAGAAATACAAATGATTGTTAGCAAATAGTAAAAGAAAATCAACCTCTCTATACAAATTAAGACTGAGATTTATTTTTCTCTTCTACTTAAGAGATTCCTATCTCTTAACGTAAAACATACACAGTAAAGACTGTAGCTTTCATCCACTGCAGATCTATAAACTCTATGATCCTTCCTGCTTGGCCCTTTGGTGATACAAAAAGCCTTAATAATGATTTCTGTTCAACTAAGAAATTTCCATTTTTGTTTCTGGGAATTTATAGCAAATAAATAATTAGGTACAATATTTTAATTATAAGAATGTTTACCCTAAAACAAGAAGTAATCTTAACTGCGCAACAATAAGAATTTGGTTAAACAAAGCACAGTACTATTAATATTATGCACATATTGAAAATAGAAAATACCAAACCATGAAGAGAGATTATCTCTGACAGTTAGAGTTTATGGATTATGGAATTACAGGTGAATTTAATTTTTTTTCTTCTGTGTTTATCAATATTTTCTATGTTTGTTATGTTAAATACACAATATTTTGGTAATAGAAGAAATCTGTAAAAGCTACTTCAAAAGAAACATGAATACAATTTCTGAGTTCTGAGTGGAGCAAGTAGCAGAGAGTTGTGAGAAGTGAACTTCCTGTGGGTGTGAGGGCCCAGGAATGAGACTTGCCTCCATATAAACTTTGGTCAGTCATTTACTATTTCTGTGATTTTGGCCAAGTTATTAAAAGCACGAAGTCTCAGTTTTGTCATCTGGAAAACAAGGAGAATGACAGACAGTACTGCCTCAGAGCCTTATTATGAGGATTAAATAAGATCCTGGACATAAAGGGCTTAGGGTGGGCACGGGGAAGGTGGCTTCCTGCCTTCTCTTCCAACCACATATAATGAAAAGCAGTTTCAGCTAGAAGTAATTAGGTCACTGTGGATCGAGGCGGGTGTAGAAGTAGAAACAGGCCATGAGAGATGAAAAGAATTCAAAGCAGGACCAGAACCCAATGGATATCTCTTGTCCAATTAGATAATTAATAATTAGCACTAATCATTCATTGGGATTATTGGAGATTATTACGTGCCTTTACATATTGGCTAATACATATATTATTTCACGTAATTTTCCATACAGCTCTATGATATAGTATTATTGTCATCTCTGTTTTAGAAGGAAACTGAGGGTTAGGTTAGGTGACGTGTCCAACAGCACACAAATATATAGAGGTAGAGTGAGGATTTGAATTCTTGTGTAGTTTAGACCCAGCTTTTGTATTTCCTATAAGCCTCCCAATTTCTAAGTGGATGAGCCACATTTAACACAAGAATCGTTTAATTCATATTTGGGGAACTGTGAGAAGTGGTGGTTTCCCATTTAATAAACTTAACCTTAGTTTTTATAAAATAAAAGATTACAAAAGTTTATTTAAGCAATAAATAAAATATTGCTGTTGCTTTCTACTAAGTATAACAGGGAAGAGAAAAAAACGAAACGCACTTTAATTAATTATTTTCAATAGTTAAACTTTTTCCCTTCTGCTAATGTACTGTCTTTCCTCTTCTGGACACTCATCTTTTAAGGTGCCAATGCAAAGACCCCAGAAAGGCCTCTTGAGCATCTCTCTCTCTGAGCTCAGGTGCCCTCAGAAGCTCTTATCAAGGTCCTGGGTATACAGCCCCTCCCTGCTTAGCTTGTCTTGAGGCTTCCCTGCTCATAGTCCCTGTCTGTTATCAGGGGAAGGTCAATAGCATCTGCTCACATCATTTTCTCAGGAGAGTGGTTTCTGATTTTTCAGAGGAAACATATTATTAGTGTTACCTTTTCTCATTCTAACTCCCTGATAAGAGAAAGTTCCACTTACCAATATTATAATAAATCTCCACCGGTAAAAAAAGAAAAGATACACTTCACTACTTGTATTAGTTTCTTATTGCTGAAGTAATAATTTACTATAAATTTATTCTCTTATATTTCTGGAGATCAGAAGTCCTCTCACTGTGCTAACATCAAGACGTTGGCTAGGCTGGTTTCCTCTGGAGTCTTTAGGGGAGAATCTGTTCCTTACCTTCACCAGCTCCTAGAGGCCACATTCCTTGGCTCATGGCCTCAGCCAATTATCATATCACATCCATCTTTGCTTTTGTCTTCAGATTTCCTTTTCTGACTCTGAACCTCCTGCCTCCCTCTTTTACTTTTGAGGACTCTTATGATTACATTGCACCCACCCCCACACAAAAAACCAGGAGAGTTTCCCCATGGCAAGATCCTTAATTTAACTACTTCTACACAGTTCCCTTTCCATGTGAGGTAACATATCCACAGGTTTTGGGGATTGGGATGTGGACATCTTTGAGGATGTGGACATCTTTGGGGGGGCCATTATTCTGCCAACCACACTATCCTTTTTGCACAACTTGAAAGAAATATTTTACACAATTAAAAAATTTCTTCACAACAGTTCAGAATATAACCAACTACTAAAATATGAGTTACAGGTAATAAAAAAAATGGGAGGTGATCAATGTGGGTCACAATAGACAGGCCTAGAACAATGCTTTCCTAATTTTCGCCAGCAAGAAAGAAATAAGGACAGGACTCCACAGGGATTACACCCTATCAGCAGTTTGGTGCAGGAGGTGATGCGTAAGGGCAAGCAGGGTCTGCATAGCCTAGGATGAGCAAGGAGGGGAACTGGGTGACGTAGGTGCAGATTCCAAGAGAAGGGCAGCCAGTCTTCTTGGAGGGTTTATATAGGACCAGACCAAGCCAGTAAGTGAAACTGAGGGACCTTATGATTTGATTAAATTTAGCATTAAATACTAGCTCTAGAAAACATCTTTCTATATGTATACTAGTCAAAGACATAGCTTTTCTCCTAGATAATCAGCAACCCCTCGGACAGCAGAAGATAGTAGTAGCCAGAACCTGACTAATGATTACAAGGTCCTGACCTCTGGCAGACCTAAGTTATGTTTTAGCTCCTGAGCCCTAAGGTGAAACCGATGCAGGACAGGGCAAATTTCCCCAAGTTGGGGCAGGGGAGACCAAGCTCTGCACCGGGAGAAGAGGATTCTTTGGCCGGGAGTGTAGAAAGAATTCAACACACATGCCAAAGTTAGAGTCAAAAGGAAAGTTGATTAGAAAAGGAGTAACACTCCACAGAGTGTGCTCTCCTCTCAGTGGCAGAGAGTGAAAGGGACAATGAGAGGGACTCTGAGTGTTCTGGGGAATTCAGTTTATATATCATTCTTTAGTTCTTGTGAGTTATTGTTTAAAAGACTGTTAACACATTTCCTTTGATATGGAACTACAGTGAGGAAGGGGAAGAGAGTGTAGCGTGAAAAGGTAAGAATATGTAGAGTGAAAGGCCTGCTGGCAGTTTCCAGCCTTTAATCCCTAGGTTCCCCATGGTTTTAGCTATAGGGAATGAATGATTTTATTTTGTTTAGGGCAGCCACGTAAGGACTCTGTTGTTCCTGTTGCACTTCCACAGGTATGGGGAATGGGTTGCTAGCAATTCCAATAGAAATCTTCCTTTGTTCTGCAGGTGTCCTCCTGGCCTTGCTGTAAGGCTAATCAGCACAGTGCAGTCTCTGAACATAGCTTGATTTAACATTTTTACTTCTCTTGCCTCCTTCCTACATTAAAACGACCCCCCTGACTACTTTCCCATGAAACCAGAGGGACACCTAAACAGACCTCAGAACTGTCCTCAAGACCTGAAGAAATAAATGATTTATTACCTCACCTCCAACTAATTAGCTCCCAGCACGATAAGGAACCCTCTAACTCAGCGGTCCCCTGGCACCAGGGACTGGTGGTGCTCTTATGAGAATCTAATGCCTGATGATCTGAGGTGGAGCTGAAGTGGTGATGCTAGCGCTGGGGAGCAGCTGCAAACACAGATGAAGCTTCCCTTGCTTGCCTGCACTCACCTCTTGCAGTGCAGCCCGGTTCTTTTCTGGGGTGGGGGGCGGGGAGAGGGGTGTTGAGGACCCCTGCTAATCCATGGTGTCTTGTGATTTTCCCCAATGTAATCTGTAACCTACATACCATGGGGAGTTCCGGCTTTCGAGCATTAGCTTTCCGTTTTCCTTGTTGGCACTATTTATAATAAAATAGTCAATATATCTCCACAACGACTCTTCGTTTAAGGTTTGGCTCTGCTAGGGGGTGGACGAACTCTTTGTTCCACAACATTAGTAGCTCTCCGAAAGGATTTTCCTGAGGTGCTAAGGCACCTCATTAAGGTTATTTATGAAAATACTTGCCTTCTTCAACATCTGATCTCCCCTGGATTTCCCGGCCTACAGTAGATTCAAAACAAAAACCAAAAGCGGCAGAGTGTGAGAAATCAAGACTCACGAAGGAAAAAGACTCACGAAGGTACAGTCCTTGAGTTAAGAACAACAAAGCTTACTTTCGTTTTGGGTGCGGCGGGAAGACTAGGTAAGGGAGCAGGGACGTGCTCTTCGACTGGCTCGAATGGCCGCTGGCAGTTCTCTGCTGGGCGCTGTCAGCTCCCATCTCACCCGTCCGGCCCCTCAGCCCACTGCGCGGACACTGATGTGGTAGGGGCGGCAGCTCTGGACTCCGGCTTTCGGAAGCGCCAAGAGGCGAGCGCGCAGAGTCTTGTCAGGTTTCCCAGTGGGATTCGACCCGTGGGGCCCTGACGTTTGGGAAGGAAGGAAGAAAAGGGATGCGCTCCATGTTCTCGGGCTCCTAGCTTCCTCGCGGTTTGACGCGCTCCCTCCATGACGGAGACATTACGTATCCAGAGGAATCTTGAGCCAGGGCTGTGCGACCTGGACGATCCCGGGGCCAGTCGGCATCAGGGAGACCCCGGGGACGCAAGTGCAGAGTTAGGAGGCGCTGGCACCTGCGCCCTTCGGAGACACCCCTCTACACATACACATACACACTCCTCTACACGTGCACATACACACACACCCGGCCAAGAAGCTGTCCTCCGCGGGGGACTGTGAAGGTGGATGGCGAGGGCCGAGGCGGCCCAGCTAAAGTCCCGAGCCCGGCAACTCAGCTGAGGATAATCCTCTATCGTCGAAAGAAGAGGCCTTCCCCGGGAGCAGGAGGAGCCACTGGAATAGCGCCCTGCGAGCGCTCCTTCTCTCTGCGGGTGAATCCATCTCGCAAGTGGCCAAGTTCCTGCAGCGGCAGCAACAGAGGCCCCGGGCCTGGGCCGAGGCCAGAAAGGGGCGGCGAGCCGGCGAGGACGCGCCGCATAAACCAGGCGGCCGCGCTGGAGCTGAGCCCTGCTAGCAGGAAGCAATTCAGGAGGCCGAGGAGCTGCGCCTGCCCCCACCGTTGTCCGCCACTTCCCCTGTGCGCCGAGGATCCGGAACAGCTCTGGGCCTGCTAGCTGAGGCGGCAGAGGCTGCTCCTCTCCAAGCCGTCTCCTGGGCTCTGGCTGCTTTTCTAATTACCAGGACCGAGCGTCTGCGGCGGCCGCGCGTGTGCCTGGAGCGCGGAGAGGACGTGCCCCAGCCAGGTGCTCGGCTGCCTGCGGCCAAGGGCCATGGTCCTGTGCTCCACCTTCACCGAGGAGCTGGCTGTCCTGCAGCCGAAGCCGTCGGAGCCACTGCTGCCAGAGGCGCCGTCAGGGGTCTCCTGGCCAGGGAGTGGAAATGCAGAGGAGCGGCTCACTTTTCGCTCTGCTTGCTTCCGGGTCTGCATGCAGCCCAAGGATGGGAAGGACGAGGACGCGTCGGCCCATTTCGTCTGCTATCACTGTACGCAGTGCCAGAACTGGGACAACTCGGGGTGCCAACTACACACTGCGCCCTGAGTGCCCCTTCTCCGGTGTGAAAGGGCCCAGATTGCCCGTACTGGACAGAAATGTTCTTTGAAAATGTTTTGAAGAGGGCGTTCTGTTCCCCGCCAAAATAAGATGTTTGATGAATTGAAATGCCAGAGTAATCTATAGGCCTTGGTGGTGAGCCACAAGAGCCTGCCGCAGCCTCAATACCCTTTGTGTAGACAGCACCAATCAACTGCCGGACTCTGCTGGGCCATAAGCAGTCAGAGGAGCGGGACTCAGTCGCATGGAAAGGCAGTTTTTTGTCCTTCTCAGAGTCATAGTAGGTAGTGGTGACTTGATGAATGATGAAACATGCTCAGCAAGTAAATGCTGCTCAGAACTGCATGGGCACTGTGCATAGGGCAGGCCTGTAGGCTTTGGAGTCTGGACGGCCTTCATTCACTGCTGATGGCTGGGGAGGCCAAGATGAAGGGATCATGTGTGAGCCGGGCAGGTAGGCATCCTGGGTGAGGTCTTGATTTCTTCACACCTTTGTCAGACCTTCGTAATTTGTCTTTTTCTTTAGTTTTCATATTATCTGGCACGTAGCTAATACCATCAATTCATTTTTGAATGGTAGTCTCGAAGGAGGGACAGTTTTACCTTTTCTGTATGGAACATTCATGGGCCAAATTCTGCCCACAGCCTGTACTGCTAGAATCTGCAAGGATTTTTTACATTTTTAAATAGTTGGAAATTTTCAAAAGGAGAGACTATTTCGCAACACATGAGAATTATATGACATTCAACCTCCAGTGTCCGTAAATAAATTTTTATTGGAACACAGCCATTCTCCTTTTACCTTTTATCTGTGGCTGCTTTCTGGCTACCATAGCAGAGTTGAGTTGATGCAAAAAGGCCATATGGCGAAGTCTAATATATTTACTATCTGGCCATTTATAAAAGTTTCCCAACCCCTGCTATAGAAAACTAGTGTTCTCTTTGAATACTATATACTGAGAGTTATACTTAAAAAGGCAATTAAACTTGTAGTGAATTTCGCCACTTGAAATAAACCTCCTTTGGTTAAAGGTAAAACTGTTTCCATTACTCTCAGTCATCTTGAAAACACTGAGATACCAAATGAGCAAATATTGCTGCACTGGTGAGAATCTACCTGCTACTGCCTTCTTTCACTTAAGAAATAATCACAAGTATAACTGAAATCTAGCATCCATCTGATTTAGCATTAACTACAAAAACTATCAGATCTATTTCTGTGCCTCAAAACAAAGCCTCTTAAACTATAAAACTATTGAGTTTGAACTTTGTCTTAGAGGCATTCCTTTTGGTTATGTCAGTGTTTGCCAAAGTTAATAGAATTTGAAACTTTTTAAAAATAATAATTTGTTGATAATATACTATCAGGAGTTAGTGAGTTGTAATTTACACTTGGAGTAAAGCAGACTAAAAATGTTCATGTGTTTGAAATAATAAATATTTAATTCACTTGCAATAAAAACTTGCAATAAAAATAACCAGTTATTAGAATTAGAATTACATCATTTTGCTTTTATTAGATACAAAAGGAATCAAGCATTTTCACGCAACTTTCAGGTATTCTTGCATCTGGTATGCTATTTCTTTTATAAAAATGCATTATTGGATAATTACAAGATCTAGATAAAAACATTATATTTTTCTTATATATTTATAAATATGTTTTAGTTAAAAATTATCAATAGTGTATACAACCTATAACACAGTTTGGGAAATGCTGGTTTATATGGTAATAATGTACTATTTTGGATTATTTAATATTAAATTAGAATGAAATTAAGAGCCCAGTGTAATGATCAAAATAGATATCCTCTTGCCTAGTAGCCTTTAAAATGAAAACCTATTGAATCTAGAATAAAATAAATGATAAATAGAATTTTAAGAGGCATGTACAGCAGATTTACTATTCTTATAAAATCCATTATAGATTTTAGAAAATATATTCAGAATTTAGACAACGAATTTTAAAAGTACTTCTTTTATTATATAGTAAATAGAAAACCTGGCTCTTAAGAAAGGAAATCTAGCTTTGCTCTCAACAAATCTTGCAGACTTGCTTTGCAAGGTTTCAGAATTTTGTAAAATAAACCTAGTCTTTCTGAAAATATATAGCCTGCCAGAGTTCTAGAATTGGCAATGTTTTACATGTCAATTTTATTTTATAAAGTGCCAATTTTCATCATAGATTAATAGCAAATATTTTGTAATTATACAATGTGTAAACATTTGTCTTTTTACTTTTTAATGTCAGAAATTTTATTTTGCAATATATTTTTATTACCTGCACTAGAATGTAGAGGTCTATGAAGATAAGGACATTGTATTATTTACAATCGGATCCTCATTTCAATCCAAATTCTGAATTATTTGAAGTTCTCAGTAAATATTTGTTAATAATTGAAAATTTGATAAATGAATAACTAAGGTGATTTAGATGATCCTTCTCCTGTGTGACATATTTATGCCATTGATTTCTGAGCCCCATTTCCCCTTCAGGATTAAAAAGATGTTATAGACTCTCCCTTGCCCTTCCGTGTGTGTGTGTGTGTGTGTGTGTGTGTGTGTGTGTGTGTGTATGTGTAGCAAAAATATTGCAGTCAACAGCATATGCTTTAGAGACCCCTTGAATATTATGCCTCAACCTGTTAGACTTCAATGGACTTTAGGATTATAATGAATGTTTGGCCAACAAAGAAAAAGTGATTGATCTGAAGAGGAGCCAGAATTCACTGTGCAACTCCTACCCTTTCCCTAAGTAGTTGCCTTGCAGGTTTAACTTACAAAATAGATAGTCTTCTTATGTTGATTTTTCTCCTAGAACTTTCTTTTTTAGGACCATTCATCCAGAGGAAAGACAAAATATTTAGAGGGTAAACTTACAAAATGGATCTTCTAAGGCCAGTGCTTTGTATTCACATAAATTAGTATATTTACCTCCTACTGGTTTTACAGATTCTGAAAATGGGACTCTTTCCTTGTCTACAGTGATCTTCAACCTTTCAATCCTGAAGATATCTGTCTGTTCTTGTTGGGAGTAGAGAGAGCCTAGGCTACAAAATTCTAATGTAGGGGATGAACCATTACCTGATTCTGAATTCTAGGAATTTTCCTGCCCAGGTACCCACAGTTTTCCCAGACTAGCATCCTTGTTAAAGATTAAATTAATTTATAATTTTCTTTTAAGTTATAAGTGAAATATTAATTTAAAAATTAAAAGTAAAAGAATCGATGAAACATCAGAGTTTAATCACAAAGAATGTGATTATTTATCCTCTTGCCATTCATCCTGGCCATGTACATATATATCAGAACACTAATATAACAGTTAACACACATCATATTGTGTTCTACATTTTTAATATTCAAGGTTATTTCTTGATTGATCCCAGTGTTTGTAATTATGTTTACAACTTCATAAAAATAGAAAGTGATAACTTATCAATAGTGACAGAGTATTAAAGGAAAACTGGCCTATTTTTATATAGCACAATATTTCATGGTTTTGAAAGATACATATACCCACTCAATAGTGCTGATGTTTGCAAGTACTGATCTTGAAGTGGGTTTGCGTTTCTTGTTATTTGTTACCAAATACTATACTCAGTAGTTCTCAAAACAATTTACCATTCTACAACTGCAAAAGGTATGAATGCTTGTCCCAAATGCATGCTAACATGTTCTTTACAGAGTATTTTCCCTGTATGAGTTTTCTGATATGACTGCCTGATGAAGGATTTTACAGTTTGACTTTAGAATAGGCATTTCCTCAGTGTGAAACATTTTTCTTTCTTTATTTTACTTGAGAGTATTTTATTCAGTGTAATTCCTCTAATATTCTACAAGTGTGGGCTTCATGAATAATAGGATTCCCATATTTATTTCATTGAATTTCTTTTAGAGCAAGGATTACCGGGTATACCCCAAAGAGCTTCCTCCTCCAGGTAAAGGTTGTCCTGCCTGCGTTAATGCAGAGAAAAGATGTGAAATGGAGAAATATACCAACAATTAGAAACACATTACAGGACATTAATAATTAAAATTTATTCTTAAGGATAAAATGAAAGAAAAAGAAAATGAGGATGGGATATTGGGGAGATTAAGACTGGGAAAGTCAACAAAAGGGAGAGACCAACTAAGGGTGCTTTATGAAATTTTTACTCCAATAATAACAAATATCTTTTTCTCTAAGGCCAAGGAATATGCAGAAGGTCAGATGAATTGTGATTGAAATAGTTAAAGAACTATGACACTATTGAGGGAGTATTCCTGCATTAGCCTTACAAGATGTCAGAAAAAGCATTTCCTCAGGGAAATCTGTAGTTGACTTGGTCCTGTTCTCTGACCAGGCTCCTCTACACACTGTCTTACATGAGCCTGGAGCGCTCCTGATCTTGGGACTCAGAAATCCACCTCCTCCCCTCCTTATCTATTCTCCTGGCTCTAGCTGGGAATCGCATGCAATTTGTAGAACTGATAACCTGCCTGTAAAAAGAAATGTACATGGATTTTGAGTTCTGTGCACAGATCTGTGAGTGATCATTAAGTCTGGGGCAGGAAGAGGATCTATTAAAGCAGGTTAAGGTGGACATTAAAAGGCGGCATAGGAAGGAGAAACTTGAACACTAAAAACACTGATGATCCTTCACCAGAGCAGGAAAAACATTGACCTCGGGCTCAGAGATATTCAGGAACTGTTTGCTGAAGCTAATGCCACGGGAGAAAGATAGACTGCAAAAATCTTTGGTTTTTTTCTCCTATGAGGGTGAACCAATTATTTCCATAGTGGATTGAATTTTATTTAAAAAAATATATATATTCAATAACATAAAATTCAATCAGAACCCCATGAGTTCTATTTTAAAGAGTCTATGTCTGCTATGTTTACTACTGTGGTATCAAATTCCACCATGATTTGCAGAGCAGGATAGTTGCTTAGTAAATATTTAATACATTTATTCATCCATTTAATCCAGCAATAAATTGAGTGCTTAGCATTTTTCTGGATGTTAGATATGGAGTAGCAAGAAATACACAAAATTGTGGTCAGGAAGTCTACATTCTTTTTGGGTGACAAATAGATGTAAGCAAATAAGTTAGAACATTTTTCTCAGGTAGATGTAAATACTATAGGGCTGTATATGAGTCAGGGTAGAGAGAGAAATAGATTATGGGGAAGCTATTCTGGATATTTTTTATTAAATAAATGAATGTTGACAGACTCACCTACAGAGACCAAATGACTGATATTCTCCAGCATCACATTTCGCTACAGCTTCATCTATGATATATCTAGTGGGGCCCACTTTTACTGGACGAAGTCCACAGCCATATCTTTGAAGCCCACTGGTTCCTATAGTGGATATTCTGGTCCAGGCTGCCTAAACCCAAACCAAGTCCAGAGACAATGGCTGAGGATGACAGCACTGGGAAAAGTCAGCTGCATATCAAATGAAAGCTCAAACCCTCTGACCTTTATCACACCTGCTGATCAAGACCCTAATTCTGGGTGACTCCATATACTGGGTTTTTTCATGGTTGAATCTAACTAGGATCTTAAACCTGGTCAGTCACAAATTGCCCAATGGCTTTCAAACACATCTGGACTTTGTACTACATCTGGATAATTAAATCATTATTTTTTGCCTTATAAATATTTTAGACCTTCACCATATCTTTCAATTTTTAAACATTCACAGTTTTCCCCTTACTTTCCACAAAAGGAATCACTTTCTACTACACCAATGAATCAGATAATTTGAAGAAATTCTTCAGCTCACTACCATGAAATCTACAAATATTCCTGAATTCATACCCACTGTTTACTCCTAATCCCATGGTAAAATTGAACAATCATCTCTGTCCTGGCTCAGCCCAATTTCTCCAATTATAACCCCTTCTCTCCTGTATTCTTGGGAATTACATATAATTGATTACAAGTTAAGTATTCTTTATCTTGATTTTAAATATGAACACTTTAGAACCCTCCAAATATCTTCCTTGAATATTTAATAATCAGCATAAACACCACACTTATGTAGAGCCACACTGAAGCCCACAAACTGAAATACTGTTGGTAGATTAAAGCCACTTAAAAATGAAGCCATATTCTTTCTACCAGTTAATTATCTGCAGTACTCTCCAGAACTGGCTCCGATTCACAAAGCAGTGAGACCTCTGATTAAAAGCATCGAGATTGCTTTTGGAGACTTTTAGAGCATTAGTAGATTAGAGGAAGCACCCCGTTTTCCTTAAATGTATCTGAATAGTTAACCTAAGAAGAAAGAAAAACTTGTGTTAAGAAAGGCATTCCTTGATTAAATTTATTTTGATTCACATCCAAGTTAAAAAGTGTCTGTCCTTAGGATTATAAACCTGATAAGGTTAACAACTCTATAAAAACAGAGTCCAGAAACAGTTCTATTCTTGGTTTGAGAGAGAGAATGTAGCTCCTAGATTAGGAGTGTGCTGTCCTCACTTTCAATAAGCACACAAACTTAGTTTTTCTATCTATTTTGGCTCTAGTAATTACTGGAAACAAATTTTCCCCAAGAAGATTCTAATACCTTTACTGAGTCAAGAAACTTTTAATCTGAAGGTCATCGTTTAATTTGTCTACATGCCTTTGGTGGCAGGCCATTTGAGAGCAGGTTAGGTGATTGTGCATGTGGAATTTACGTGGATTTATAATTCATAAGTAATAGTCAAGGGAAACTTGCCTTATGAGTCTGCAGCTGACTTTGTTGCAATTAGTCCAGTGGCAGATACAAGAAACAAAGAAAGGAACAAACAAATAAATAAAGGTATAGTGAGAAATTAGATGAACTTTTTGTAGGTTTTATTCAAGAAAATGGAGAGATTTACTTAGGTAGTAATACAAGAAGGGATCTCTGAAAAATTGACATTTTATTCGAGCAGAAATTGGAGATAAATTGATTCAGACATAAAATGATTCAGAATAAAAATACTAGAAGAAGTTAAGGGGGATATGTGGAGAGTGGATTGTAAACTGACAAGGTCTTTACAGTCTGCGAGGGCAACCAAGGGTTACCTCGCCTCCGCAAACTCCTTCTGAGAACGAGAAAGTATAAATGTAGCCACAAGAAGGCAAACAAGCTGAAGGTCATGATAAGATACAGCTTGGGAAAAGTAGAAGAAACAGCGTTGTTATGCCTAAGGGAAACTGCTTACGCCAACTAGTATGTTCTTGTATAAAAGCAGCTTGCATAAATAAAACTGCACCACTGCTCCACCATCAGTGGACAGGGTACCTCCTAATCCCAGCTTTCTGTCTTCTTTCTTTTTTTCACTTCCCACCATTCCCATTCAGGTATATTTTCCAGAGCTGTGCTGGACGTGGCAGGATTTACCACTTGCTGGACGTGGCAGGGATAGATTGAGAAGCAATGGGGAGTTTGTCGAAAAAAAGATTCAGTTTATAATCAATGATAAAAGAGAACAAGAGAGAAGGGGATACATTTGAGAAATTGGACTTATCCAGGGATAGAAATATCTTTTTTCAATTCAAGCAGGAGAGGACTCACCAATGGGTAAGAATGTAGTAATATTTGAAGATTTCATGCAGTAATATTTATAGATTTCATAATTAGAAGCAGCATTTCTTCTGATTATCTAATTCTTCTGTGTAGTAGGAGGTGAGCCCAGTTTTGAAAGTGAGAATTTCTGATGTTCAAAAGACAATGGGACTTTCTGAAATATTTAAGCATGGAAGAACGCCTTGATTTTAAAATATGAATGATAATCATTAAGGCATAGTAGGATGTCAGATCTATATAAGAACCATTGGGAAATATGACACATGCAGCCATGGAAAGGGGAGATATTTGTTGTAGTCTGGGATTAGGGATCGATCATCAAGTGTGCTGAAAGGTCAGAGGGGCCTGAGAATTGTTTGTGTGAGTGAAACTGATCTATAAACTGAGGCGAGGTAGGGTTGATTTGGGAATCTGGGTCAGTGCACTGGATGATCCCCTGTGGTGGGAGAACCTGGGCAAGGGAGTCATTGTGTGAACAGGCTGGAGGAGAAGAGTTGTGATAAAAAGGGGGTCTCTGATCACTGACATGAGAAGTGACATAGCCACATAAAACTTGAGTCTGGGATCGACCTCTCAAAACCAGGATGTTTAGCAATTTGAGATGCAGAAACAGGCAGAGCTAAATTTAAGTTCTAGCTCTGTCATCTTCTAGTCATAGACTTTTGTTATTTAAATAAAGCTTTCTGAACATAGTTCACATCACTTGTTAAATGGCAACTAATCCATAAATAGCAAGGTTATAGTGAAGATGACAGAAACAAATATATATAAATCCCAATCACAGGATCTCAATTAATACTACTAGAAATGTTTTCTGTTTTCAGGATCTCAGGATCAAAGGGTTGTAAACCATGCCTGTTCCTGACACATTATCAATATTTGCCCATGCAATAGTGTGGGGGTTTAGAATGATTCATCCCAAGATGTTCCTCTGTGGTATGCAGATTGTTTTGAGCTCAGGCTCAAGAGAAACTTTTGCCCTTCCATTAACTACCTAGAAGAACTTGAATTAGGGACCTTGCCCATAAAAAGAGATTATCAGACTTAACCTCTTTTGACCTATCTATTTAGGTTGTTGTCTTTTCTGTATGTTTTCAGTCTGCTGCCGAATCTTATCATCCTGCAGTGACCTTTCAAAACCCCAAAGGTGCATTACCACATTCCTAGCTCAGAATGTTTTATACACCTCAACCCCCATTTCTGTCTCCAAACGTCTCATGCCTCAAGGGTCTCTGACTCTGTCAAGTATGTGGGGTTTCCAAATATATGTATGTATTAAATTTGGATATTTTGTCTTGTTAATCTATCTAATGTCTATTTGATTATTAGACCAGCCAAAAGAACCTTGAGGGTAGAAGAAAGTTTTATTCTACCCCCAAATAGTTGGTGATTAACATTGATTTAGGTAGTACTTTACAGTTTACAAATTCCTTTCTATACATAAATTATGAAATGAAGAATGTTTCTGCCAATAATAATTACTAGGACAGAACTCCAGTTACTACTTCACTAAGCTACCTGAAGAAGTCAACTCATTTCCCTCCAAAGTGTAACTTCGGTCTATATATGATGAGCCTGTCTGCCCTGTGGGGATTGTTAGACCCAACAGTAGACTTATGTATGTGCTTCTGCTTCTTTTCTGTGCAGTGGTTTTTTAGTGCCTGATTTGTGTGATGAGAGTCACTGACCCTCCAACAAGACATGAGTCCTTGGATTGTTTCATCTACCATTAAATATATTCCAAAGTAACCTGGCCAGATGTCCAAAGCCATGGAGGGCAGAGCTAGGGTTGAGGTTCTTATGTTGTCTGACTCCCACAAGCAGAAGAGCCAAAATGACTGAGGGTAGGTACATCCAGAAGGTGGGGGCAGGACACATCAGGGAGAGGCACAAGATGTTGGAGAACAAATGCTGGTGCATTTCACCAAGAATTATTAAATGAGAAATTGGATAGTGATGTCATTGCTGTGGAGACTAGACTCCCCAAATGACTATTATAAAGATTTCTTGGGATTTAGTGTTAATCCTAGTAATTAAATATTAATGAAATAATGACTCTGATCAGGAGATCTAATTAAATTGTAAAATCCCATAATTTTATTTTGTTATTGTAAAATGGGGATATTACTATCTTCCTATGTACAGAGCTAATGCTACCTAACTTTTGACTTGGGAAAGGAAAGGGCTCCCCCTGATTGTACATGCCTTTGAGTTGGGCTGGGAGGGGTCACACCCAGGTTAATGGTTGAGGATTTCTCCCTGGTGTATCTAGCAATGCTTTAAAAGGCTAGATTCTCATGGCTTTTTTCTCTTTCCTCAACTACATCTGCTCAGTTTTCAGACCATCCTTGTATGAGAATGTAGGTTCCTGACAATGACACAACAAGGGAGAAGGGACTTGCTCTTATTTCTAAATCGATCTATCTTTGGCAAATGATCAGGTTTCTCCTTTGCTCCTGGATCTTCTAACTGTACCAAGAAAATAATAGTGCCAGTTATGTTCACTGCCCTGTTAGGCATATGGCAAATCAGGGACCTCCTTCCCAACATTTACATTGACTTGACTGATCTCTAAGTCTGTGACTTTGCAAAACACACAGGAGAATTTTCTTTATTATTATTATTTTTTGAAATCCAGCTTCGGGCTCAGTGGAGAAATAATTCCTTCATTTACCATGTTAGTGGCTATGAGGCAGGAGTTACATTAGGGGCCCTCCCCACAGCAGCCAAAATGAAAAATAACCTTTATATAATAGCATTGACTTAACTGTCAGATTTGACACCATAGTGAGACAATGATAGCAAAATTTCCCAACATAGACATGCACAGAAAGACAGTTGGTATGACCTAGAATTCATCTCTGCTTCATTATATCATCATTATAATAAATTTACATTGCTGTTTTGACCCACTTTATGGGCAAACCAAGTGAATTATGGGTATATGCATGCTCAGAAAGAAGGTTATATAAGAAACCTGGCAATCAAAGCTTGTAGTGAAAGGGCTACAGTGACAGAGGGAGGGCCAAAGCCTTACAGGCAAAATAAAAGAGCCAAAGCAGGAGGCTTTGGGGCTGAGTGCTCTTGGAAGTCTACTCTCCCACTTGAGAAATGTACTTTCTCTTTCAATAAAAGTAGCTTGCTTCCAAACTTCTGGGCATCTGCCTGCAATTCATTGTGGCTGGATGCCAGAAACCTGGGACTGGGAGTTCCAGGATTCCCCAATCCGGTAACACCTTTCCAGTGCCATGACTCGGATCCAAGTAATCATATTCCTCCCACATCTTGGATTGAGGGGCTGGCTTCCTGCCATTCTATACACTCATGCCAATCTCTCTCTCTTTCTCTCTGTTCCCATGCACTATATGCTTGTGTACTTCCTCTTCGTTCTTGGCTTCTTTCTATGGGAGCTGACTGTCCAATCTGTGACTACTTTTCTGGAAATCACCTAACCAGGTGTTATCACCTTGTCCCTATAGAAAGCTCAACCCCTTTCACAGTGTTTCCACATCTTTTCTGTTGCTCTACTGAGTGGACTAAATGGAGGTGGAAAGAGGCAGTGAATCCTTTGTTCTCAGTAAAAACCATAACCCCTGCTGTTGGGAAACAAACAGAAGGTTCTGTGATCATGTTTTTTTCCAACCACCAAAACAGGCTCATTCCATCATGAGAAGTACTGGCAGGAGAGGTCGTTCTCAAAACAATCCTCTTACCCCATCTCCAAGTCTTTTCAGGACATTGTCCTTGGACTGCCCTTAAACCCCCCAGGGGACAGCAGCAGACTACTTGGAATTTCTCCTACCCTAGGACTTTGGACTCTAGGGCACAGGCTCTTCTGTCAGTGCAATGGTTGAAATTAGGACAGGCAAAAGGAATTCATCAGAGATATCTGGTAGCAGCTCAGTGGGATGAGGAGGATACCCTGAGACTCCACTAGGATATATCTTGGTTAAAACTCTTGAGGGTTGCCCTGGGAGAATCTAAGGTTTCTCATCTCTCATTTTAGGTGCTTACTTGTAAACATGGGAAATGTCCCATTTACTCCCCTGGGTATTATCTGAATCCTACATGTGGAGGAGCCAAAATGATAGAGCAGGCAGATGCAAGCTACCGTGAAAAACCTCACTCAAAACCTTGCCATAACCTCTTGGATGCATCCTGAAGAATTGGAATATTTTCAAATTAGGGAAAAACGGCTTATATTTTACTATAATAATGCATGGCCTCAATACAAATTTGGGGATGGGAAATTTGGTCAGAAAATAGAAGTACTAACTATAATTCCATATTACTACCAGACCTGTTTTGCTGAAGAGAAGGCAAATGGCTTGAGGGTCCCTCTGTACAGGCCTTCATGATGCTTAACAGAAACCTGGCCTTTTGTAAGGACCTTGTACAGCCCTGTGTTGTAGGAGTTTCCCCTGACATCTTAGATGATACCCTCTTCAGTGGCCCTCTTATCTCTCAGGGGGTTACTGACTCTCCTCCCTACTCTCCTCTATAACCAAGCCCACCCAAGGTTATTTGGAGTGGGGCCTCATTCCTCCCACCTTTTCCAAAAATGTTACCCTGTAGGGAAGTGGCCAATGAGACAGAGGTTACTATACGTGTCCATGTCCCTTTCTCTATTATTGACCAGCAACAATGCAAGGAAAAGTTTGGATGCTTCTCAGAGGACCCTGCTCATTTTACTGAGACTTTTAATCTTTGACTTTAGCCCTTTATCTGGCCTGGAAGGATATATACATTATATTAGCTACCTGCTGCACCCCAGAGGAAAAGCAATGCATCTGGGATGCAGCATAGCAACATGCCGACAAATTACATGGCCCAAATATCTGAAACTGGGGACCTGAGGCTATGACTGTCCCAGAGGAAGACCCCCATTAGGACTATAACAAGCAGGACTGATCTGAGACAGGGACAATATGATACAATGCCTTTTGGAAAGAATGAAAAAGTGTATAAAAGGGTATAAAAGGGTAGAGATGAAAACCCTGCTCTCCTCCAGAGGAGGCTCATCGAGGCTTTTAGAAAATATACCAACTTAGATCCCTCTTCAGTTGAGGGGTAAAATCCTCATGGGGCAACATTTTTTTTAATTAAGTTTATTGGGGGTAACATTGGTTAATACAATTATATAATTTTCAGGTATACATTATAATTTGCCATCTGTATATTCTATTGTGTGTTTACCACTCAAAGTGGAGTTTCCTTCAGTTACCAGATATTTGATAGGGGGCAACATTTTATTAGCCAGACTGCCCCAAATATTAGAAGAAAACTCCAGAGATTACAGTTAGGGCCTCAAACTCTCATGGCACAATCACTAAACACTGCTTTCTTGGTTTTCAACAACTGGGACCAAGAAGAAAAGGAGGAAAGACTCCAGCAAGAGAGGAGGCAGAAAAAGTATAGGCCAAACTGATTGCACTAGCTGTTAGCAGCGCTTTTGGGAGCACCATGCCACCTCGAGGTTGCCTGGGAAGACTGGAGAAACTGCAAGTTGTTACTGGTAAGCATGATAAGATCTGCTTCAAATGCAAGCACCCCGGGCACTGGGCCCAGGATTGTCAAAAGTCGGTGCCAGGACCTTGCCCGCTATGTGGACATTATAGTCACTGGAAGCTCAAGTGCTTTCAGTCCCAGAGAGGATGGGGGACATGGGCACTTATTATGATTGTAATGCAGGATTGACAAGGCCTGAGGACCCAAATGGCCCTGATCTCTACCAACATTCTCATCACCACCAAGGAACTCTAGGTTAATGTCAATGTGGCAAGTAAGCAAATTAACTTTTTTATTGGTATAGGGGCCACTTACTCTGCTTTAACCTCTCATAGTAGACCTCTAACCTTCAAAACTGTGCCTATTACAGGAGTGGATAGTAACCTTCAAAATTGTTTCTTTACACCTCTCTTAAGTGCCAATTTGGGAACAAACTATTCCTCCACTTCTTTCTAGTAATTCCTCAGTGTCCCATTCCCTTATTAGGCAGAGATCTTTTAAGGGACTTGGGAGCTATTTTGAAATTCCTGCAACATCCCTCTGGTCCCAACAAAATCATAGCCCTAATAGATAATAAAATTCCTACTCAAGTCCTTGAGGCAGTTAGACCTACAGTCTAGGAGCAGGGAGTTCCTGCAACAACTACTTGATCAATAGTTATAAAGTTAAAGCCAGGAGTTGCCTACCCTCAGAAGAGGCAGTATCTAATTCGGAAGGAAGCATTAGAGGGTCTTTGGCCCATTATTAACAAATTCCTAGAGCACGGACTCTTAGTACCTTGGCAGTCGCCTTGCAACACCTCTATTCTCTCAGCAATAAAACTCTCTGGGGAATATAGGCTAGTCCAAGACTTGAGACCAGTGAATGTGGCTGGAGTGCCTCTCCATCCCATTGTAGCCAACCCCTATACCATCCTCACTCAGGTACCAGGAGATGCAATTGTTCACTATTCTAGATCTGAAAGATTCTTTTTCCCCTGCAACCCTGTTTAATCAGATTCTCAGTCTCTATTTGTCTTTGAATGAACTGACCCAAAAAACCAAAGATCTCAACAGTACCCTTGGATGGTACTCCCACAGATTTCCAGGACAGTCTCCACTTGTTCCCTGAGCCCCGGAAAGAGATCTGAGAGACATACAGTTAGACAAAGGGCTCCTTCTTCAATATGTAGATGATATTCTAATATGTAGGCCCTCTGAGGGAACTTCCAATTTTAATACCATAAAAGTCCTCAATTTCCTCAGAGATGGAGGTTACAAGATGTCTCAGAGAAAGGCCCAAATATCACAGCAGTGGGTTAATTATTTAGGGCATATATATTAACCCTTGTGTAGCTGGCAGTTGTTAACTGATAATAAGAGGGCCTCCTTGGACTTAGCCATAACCAAGATGAAAAAAAAAATAGCTTTGCACCTTTCTTGGGATGGCTGGCTTCTGTAGAATATGGATCCTTGGCTTTGGATTACTAGAAAAACCACTCAAGGTCCAGATTCAGAGCCCCTTGACTGGAAAGGAGATTTTGCCAGAGTTTATAAGGACATCAAAATTACCTTGAATGAGGCTCCTGCCTTGTGTCTCCCAGACCTTTCTAAACTCTTTTCCTTGTACGTGGTGGGGAAAAAAGAATAGCAATGGGTGTCCTAGTTCAGAAGTTAGGGGAATGTCCCCAGCCAGTTGGATATTTTTCAAAAAAATTAAATAATATTGTTTGTGGATGGCCTCCTCGCCTGTGAGCAGTAGGAGCAACATTTTTATTAATAGAGGAGGCCATCAAGTTAACCTCATCAAGTTCAAGGAATACTAGGAATGAAAGGACATCTCTGGCTTACTAAGGGAAGGCCAACTAAATATCAGGCCCTACTCCTAGACACCACAGAGGTAACCCTAAAGCCCTGCAGTACTCTAAACCCAGCCCCATTCATGCCAACTGAAACTTCTCCTAATCTAGCTCACTCTTGCTCAGAGGTAGTCAAACTTGTCTACTCTTGTAGGGCTGACATATCTGATACCCCTTTAGAAGGTACAGAGAAATGGTTTGATGGTAGCAGCTTTGCACAAAATGGACGGAGGAAGGCAGGATATGCCATCATCAGCTTATATAAAACTATAGAAACCCATCCCCTGGCACTGTCCACATCAGCCCAAAAAGCTGAGATCATAGCCTTAACTCAAGTGTTAATCCTGGGACAAGAAAAAAGGATAAATATCTACACTGACTCCAAGTATGCTTTCCTTGTCTTCCATGACCATGTAGCCATCTAGAAGGAAAAGGGGCTCCTAACTGAAAAAACATTCCTATTAAACATGGGCCTGAAATCTTACAGCTTTTAGAAGCTGTACAAAAGCCAAGGCAGGTAGCAGTAATCCATTGCAGAGAACACCAGAGAGCTACATTCTCCATTGCTCAGGGCATCAAAGGCCAACTGAGAAACAAAAAGGGCAGCTTTATTGACAAACTCCAAGATAACATTAGTCTCTTCCCCTAAACTTTTTGAGTCTTGCCCAATATATACAAGCAAAGAGGTCTCATGGACAATTGAACAAGGTGGCAGACTGAAGGGACCTTGATGGTATATAGGCCAAAAGCTTCTACTTTTCCAGTCATGCCAATGGAAGATTATCAAGAACTTACACAATTCCTTCTATATAGGGAGGGATGCCATGGTTACATTGGCCAAACAAAACAAAACAAAACAAAACAAACAAACAATAAAACAACTATTCATAGTAAAGGGATTATCTACTATAGTCAAGAGAGTCACCCAAGCCTGCTCATTATGTACCTACAACAATCAGGTGGAAGAATGCTCTCTACTCCTCTACTAAAGCCAGTACAGAAGAGGGGACCTTAATCAGAGGAAGATTGGGAACTAGACTTCATTCAAATGCCACTCTCTTGAGGATACAAATGTCTATTAGTTTTTATAGACACCTTCACCGGTTGGCTAGAGGCATTCTCTATTTGCAGTGAAAAGGCTACTGAAGTTGTCAAGGCCTTACTAAAGAAAATTATTCCCAGATTTGGGCTTCCTTGCTCCTTACAGAGTGACAACAGACCCTCTTTTTCAGCTAAGGTCATTCAATCTGTAGCTAAAGCCCGAGGTATCCATTATTATTTACATTCTGCTTAGAGACCTCAGTCTTCTGGAAAGGTCGAAAGGGCCAGTCAAACTCTAAAACAAATTCTAGCTAAGCTTTGTCAAGAGACCTCTGAACCCCGGTAGCCTTGCTGTCTATAGCTCTCCTTAGAATAAGGGGATCACCCCCAAACTCCCATAAAGTTCAGCCCTTTTGAAATGCTATATAGAGGACACTTTTTAACTCTACACTTCCTTATAGATCCAGAAATTCCTAACCTAATGAAGTACATAGTTAATCTAAGACAAGTACACAAGGCCCTTCAGAAATATGGTAATAAGATCCTCCCTGCTCCTGGGGGAAGCCACGGGACTGTAGCAGCTACCTTGGGGGATCAGATACTTATTAAAATCTGGAAGGAAGGATCTCCCAATAATCAACTCCTTCTAAAATGGAAAGGACCATAAGGAGTTGATGAGCACCCCAAAGGCCATCAAGCTCCAAGGAATCAACAGCTGGGTACATTTGTCTAGAATAAAACCTGCCCCTATTGATTCAGGTCCCCAACAGGACATTTGACCTGGGACTGGGAGTGGGACAAACTCTTACACTTGTGAACTGGTTGAAGATCTCAGGTTTCTCTTCAAAAGGAACAAGCAAGATAAGTGATACTAGCAATATGATTCTAATCTTCATAATTCTAATCATGCTCAGCCTCTCTGAAGAGAATGGGAATCCAATGCTCTTGTAAACTTTTCTAATATAATAGCAAAGGGAAATAGTTTCTCTGACTGCTGGATATGTCACAGACAACCCCACTATAGTCATACTCTCCCTGAGTTTCAGCCTGTCAGTTCTAATCTTACCCTCAACCTTACCCTCACCAATGGCTCCTTAAAGCCCTTCTCTATGCCCCTAGAGGTTTTCCTCCAACTTTCCACTTCCCTCAGTTGTGTAAACCTCACTATCCTTTTCAATTGTTCCTCTAAGTCAGGCATTTTCATTCCGAACTGCTGTTCTTCTGACCATCCTTGCTGTACTTGTCTCACCACACAATGTACTAATATTACATGTTGGAATACAATACAAGTCTCTCCAGTCTTCCTGCTTTCTTTTAATCCTTCTGATTCTACCTGTAAATCCAATAGTAAACCCGATACTACTCACTGGTGCCCTGTAGGGCAAGGTATCTTTGACCCTAACAATAAACATGCAAACAGTCCCAAGGATCACTGTTCCTGTTGGCGAGGAAAGATACCTACAACCTAGGCATATTACCTAACTTTCCCTGAAAGGGGCTTCAGGACCCACATTACTCAGGGAGGCCTCTTTTTCTCGATTGCTCCCCTTCCTCTTCATGGGGAACTTCCTTATTGTCCTCGTTTAACTCCACCAACCCCCGTCAAGCCTGTACTTATGTGTCTGTGGGGACTACTGTAATGTTCTCCCCTATGAGGAAAATCTGGAGGGAACTTTCCATGGGTCACCTCTTACCTATAGATGTATTGATAACTCCCAATTTATAGGCCAATGTAGTTTAGGGTTTTTAAGCCCACAAGGTATCTCCTACATAACCATCCATAATATTACTCAGTCCTCCTCCAAGCAAGCCATAGGCCTCATATTAGCTGATATTGGGACTGCCATTGGTATAGCAGCCCTATGGGGAGGATTTGCCTACCATGAAGCCACCTTGAAAAACCTCACTCAGAGTCTAGCTACCCTAGCAAAAAGCACTGGAGATGCTCTCCAGAACTCATAACATTCAGTTGATTCATTGGCAAATGAAGTCCTTAATAATTGATTGGCTCTTGACTATTTATTAGCAGAACAGGGAGGCATATGTGCAGTTAATAAGACTTGCTGCACTTACATTAATACCACCAGCCAGGTAGAGGAAAACATCAAAGAAATCTATAACCATGAATTTGCTAAAGGAAACCCCACGATTCTATTTGGCAAGCTCTATAGAACACTCTACCTTCTGTCACCTGGTTCCTTCCCTTATTAAGATCCCTAATCACTTTGATCTTACTGCTAATATTTGGTCCCCGCCTCTTTAACTTACTGGTGAAATTTGTTTCTTCCATATTCGAATAGTTCCAAGCCAGAATCATAGTCGTGCAAGGCTACCAACCTATCCCCAGAGGCAGCTCTGATATTATCCTATACCCATTAGATCAGATGGGATGAGAGTTCTGTGATCCTCAACAGGTAGGGCCTACATTCCTCTGAAAGGAGGAAGCAGCTACAGACAATGGATCTTTGTCCTTCTTCTTCTCAAAAGGAATTTTTAAGGATCACATCTCTCAGGGGGCATTTGAGGTAGGTGTTACACTAGGGGCCCTCCCCAGGGCAGCCAAAATGAAAAATAGCCTTAAAGCAATAGACTTGACTTAACCGTAGGACCTGACACAATATTGAGGCAATGATAAGGAAATTCCCCAACATAGGCATGGGCAGAAGAACAGCTGGCGTGACCTAAAATTCACCTCTGCTTCATTATACGATCATTATAATAAATTTACATTGCTGTTTTGACCTCCTTTATGGGCAAACTGAGTGTACTATGGGTAAACGCATGCCCAGAAAGAAGGTTATATAAGAAACTTATCTGTCAATCAAGGCTTGTATAGGACTGGCTACCATGATGGGAGTGGGGGTGCTGGAGGGAGACTGGGGGTGGAGGGTTGCGGGAAGCGGGCCAAAGCTTTACAGGCAAAATAAGAGCCCAAAACAGGAGGCTTTGGGGCTGACCTCTCTTGGCAGCCTACTCTCTCCCATCTGAGAAGTAGCTTGCTTCCAAACTTCTGGGTGTCTGCTTTCAATTCATTGTCGCCAGATGCCAAGAATCGAAGACAAGGAGTTCCAGGACTCCCCAATCTGGTAACAGCTGCAATGGTGTTAGGCATATAGTGAACACCGGTGCTAGAGATGAGTTAGAGCAGAAATTTTAGACCAGTGGGGAGGCAGATGTTTCATCAGGTGAGCTTAATGTCACCAAGTGCTGGGGCGGCGGTAAGGGTTGGGCAAGAGAGAGTAATGCGGAACCATTTATTTATTTATTCTAGTTTTAGCATATTAGAGTTTTTATAGACTTCTTGAACATTTTGATAGTTTTTAAAAAATAAATAAAATTTTCTTACCAAACTTATTCACAACAACTCAGTTTCCTTTTGCATTCTTAACCTTTGTTCAAATTTGAAAAATGAATGCAATATATGCCGATTATTACTATCTTAATGTTGATTGTGTATTGAGGAGAAAAATCATAGTGAACAGAGTAAAATGTAGGGTAATAGTCAGCAAGATGACAGACAATGAAGCTCCAAGCTCTCACTCCCTGACAGTAATGTCAGTAAAATAATCAGGAACTGTCTGAATTAGCTGGGGCTATCAGTGCAGGGGACCCAAGAAGTGGCAACAATGGTTTCTTTTCTCCTCTCACCACTGCGAGCCCTGGCAGGAGTACAGATGAGTCCACAGGATGTGTGTGTATGTGTGTGTTTCTCCTTTCTTCTTGGCATCCTCTGATTTGCTTAGCGCATTACCATGTTTTCTGAGAGTAATGGCTATGAGCATACCATTAGGTCTGAGGCCTATATTGGTCTTGTGCCTTTGGGAGTTGAGTATACACATGGTATGATGGATCCAGGTGCACAGGTTCAGTTGTCCCCTTGGCTTCTACCTGCTGTGGTAAGGTAATGTACTTCCCTCTGGAAAGCAGCTCGAGGCTTGGGAATAAAAGGACTGCAATGGTGTAGGTTGGGGCCAACAGCTCCTGGTTTGGACATTGGGCAGCCAAGTGAATTGCTAGGGGCTCCTGGAATGAGGGAAGAGGTTGAGGATGTAGGGAGTCCAGGCCTGCAGAGTCAGGGTCTCACTTGGTCTGGTGTGTTGTGCAACAGTGAGGTTGAGTTGCTGCCCTGGGGACTATAGTAGGAGGGCTGGAGAAGTAGGAGATGTGGCCCATCTTTGTTTCTGAAGATATTCTCCTTTTTGGCTCTGGGTTTTTCCAAATTGCTTTAGCTATTCTAATTCCTTTGCCTCTCCCTAGAAGTGGTTTTGAAAGATAAACGCATATACTTTTTATTTTTTAAATTCCACTGGAAGTTCTACAACTTGCTGTTTTCTTTTAACAGTTCATCATCAGCATTTTTTTATGTCAGTACCTATATGTCTTTCTCATTTAAAAAATATAAATAAACAAAATACAAATTGATAGTAAAGTATTGTGTGAATGTACTGGAATTTACTTACCTGGTCCCTCTTAATGGCTATTTTCCCAAATGTTCTGTCAAAATAAGTAATGCTGATATCAATTATTTTTAAATTGTTTTAATTTTTAATTTTTTCAATTACAGTTGACATATTATATTAGTTTCAGGTGTACAGCATAGTGATTAGACATTCATATAACTTAAGAAGTGATTACCCCAATAAGTCTAGCACCCGTCTGACACCATACATAGTTATTACAATATTATTATTATTATTCGATTATAGTTGATATTCAATATATTGGTTTCAGGTGTACAGATAGTGGTTAGACATTCATAAAACTTACGAAGTAATCTCTGTGATAGGTCTAGTATTGACCTGGCACTATACATAGTTATTACAATATTAACTATATAGTCCCTATGCTGTCCTTTATATCCCTGTGACTATTTTGTAACTGCCAATTTGTACTTCTTAATCACTTCACCTTTTTCACCCAGTCATCCAATAGAGTCACCCAATACAGTGAGTGCATCTGGTAATCTTCAGTTTGTTCTATGTATCAATGAGTCTGTTTTTGTTTTGTTCCTTTATTTTGTTTCTTAGATTCCAAATATAAGTGAGATCATGAAGAGGAAATTTCAGGATTTTTCTTAAAAGCTAATAAGCTTTTTTGTTCTGCTTCTATAAATATGCTTGCTGCATGTAAGAGCTCACTGCAGAGCTCTTTTGCACCTTGTCCTCCTTGCCTTTTGCTCAACAAATGTATCTGTTTGTACTATTTGTACCTCTAGCAGCTCCCACTTTCTGTAACAATTTGTATCTGTCAGCAACCTGAGACAGCTCTGGGCCTTACCAATGTTACTACTTGTAGTCTCCATGGCAACTCCCACCATTTGTAACAGCTTGAGTTCAAATGGACCAATTAGCTTGTGTAAAAATTCTGGTATATAAACAATGTTGCGACTGAGCCTACTGCCCAGATGTTCAGAGCACTAGCTCCTCTGTGACTGCTCATAATAAAGCTGAGTTCTCTTTTCTCTTCTAGTTACTGCTTGGTGTTTTGTTGGACTAGTTTGGGATTTTTCCACAACTTGTCTTTCTCTGTCTGACTTATTTTACTTAGCATAATACCCTCTAAGTCCATCCATGATGTCGCAAATGGCAAGATTTCATTCTTTTTTATGGCCGAGTAATATTCCATTGTATATGTGTACCGTATCTTCTTTTTTTTTTAATTAAATTAATTGGGATGTCAGAGGTTTATAAAATTATGTAGGTTTCAAGTGTACAATAATACTTCATATGAATATTGCATTGTGTGTTCACCACCCAAAGTTAAATTTCCTTCTGTCACCACATATTAAACCCCCTTTACCTTTATCTACTTCCCCTCTTCCCCCTTACCTCTGGTAATCACTAAACTATTGTCTGTGTCCATGACTCTCTGTTTGTTTGTCTTGTTTATTTGTTGCTTTCAGTTTTATATCCCACATATACGTGAAATTATGTAGTTCTCAACTTTTTCTGTCTGACTTATTTCTCTTAGCATGATAATCTCAAGATCCATCATCCATGTTGTTGCAAATGGCAGTATTTCATCTTTTCTTATGGCTGAGTAATATTCTGTTGTATATGTGTACCATCTTCTTTATTCAATCACCTATCAAAGGGCAATTCGGTTGTTTCCATGCTTTGGCCACTATGAATGATGCTGCTGTGAACATCAGGGTGCAATCCTATGGATAAATGTTTGCAATTTTGGTGGGTAGATACCCAGAATAAGGATTGCTGGGTCATATGATAATTCTTTTCTTAATTTTTTGAGAAAACTCCATAGTGTTGTCCATAATGGCTGTATCAGTTTACATTCCCACCAGCAGTGTATGAGGGTTCCTTTTTCCCCACCTCTTCAACACTTGTTATTGCTTGCCTTGTTGATGATAGCCATTCCAATAGGTGTGAGGTGGCATCCCATTGTGGTTTTGATTTGCATTTCCCTAATAGCTAGTGAAATTGAGCATTTTTCATATGTCTGTTGGCCATTTGTATGTCTTCCTGGGAGAAGTGTTCAGGTCCTCTGCCCATTTTTTAATTGGACTGTGTTTTGCTGTTGTTGTTGTTGAGTTGTATGAGTTCTTTGTATTTTGGATATTAGCCCTGTTATTGGAAGTATTGTTTGCAAATATCTTCTCTCAGTCAGTTGGTTGCTTCTTTGTTTTTTGGGGTTTTTTTTTGATGATTTCTTTGGCTGTGCAGAAGCTTTTCAGTTTTACATAGCCCCATCCATTTATTTTTGCTTTTGCTTCCCTTGACTTTTAGGTCAAATTCATGAAATCCTCTCTAAATCCAAGGTCTATGAGTTTAGTACCTATGTTTTCTCCTATGCAGTTTATTGTTTCAGGTCTTATATTTAGCAATTTGATCCATTTTTGAGTTAATTTTGGTGTATGGTGACAGATAGTCTAGTTTCATTCTTTTGCATATGGCTTTCCAATTTTCTCAACACCATTTATTGACGAGGTTTTCTTTCCTCCATTTCATGTTTTTGGCTCCTTTGTTGAAAATTATTTGCCCATATATATGGTGGTTTATTTCTGGACTCTCAATTCTGTTCCATTTGTGTCTGTATTTTTCTGCCAATACCATGCTGTTTTGATTATTGTTGCTTTGCAGTATAATTTGAAGTCCAGTAGCATGATACCTCTGCCCTTGTTCTTTTTTTTTTCTGGATTGCTTCGGCAGTTTGGAGTCTTGTAATTTCATACGAACATGATTATTTTTTTCCTCTATATCTTTAAAATATGGGGTTGGGAATTTTGATGGGGACTGAATTAAATTTTTATAATGCTTTAGGTAACAGGGTCATTTTAACTATGTTGATTCTTCCAGTCCAGGAATATGGAATATCTTTCCATTTCTTTGTGTCTCCTTCAATTTCTTTTAGAATGTCCTATAGTCTTCAGTATATAGGTACTTCACATGTTTCATTAGGTTTATTCCTAGGTATTTTATTCTTTTCGTTGCAGTTGCAAAAGGATTTTTTTTTCCATTTCTTTTCCTGAAAATTCATTGTTAGTGTACAGAAATGCTATGGATATTTGTACATTGATTTTATATCCTGAAACTTAATGTATTTGTTTACTATTTCTAATAGGTTTTAGTGGTATCTTTTGAGTTTTTTATATAGAGAATCATGTCATCTGCAGAAAGCGACAATTTGACTTCTTCATTCCCAATTTGGATGCCTTTTATTTCTTTCTCTTGCCTGATTGCTTAAGCTAGAACTTCCAACACTGTATTGAATAACAGTGGTGATAGTGGACAATCTTGTTTTGTTCCTGATCTTAGAGGTAAGGTTTTTAGTTTTTTACCATTAAGTATGTTATTAGCTGAGGATTTGTCATATACGGCCTTTATTATGTTGAGATTCTTTCTATACCCATTTTATTAAGTGTTTTAATAATAAATGGATGCCGTATCTTGTCAAAGGCTTTTCCTGCATCTATCAATATGATCATATAATTTTAATCCTTTATTTTGTTAATGTGGTATACCACATTAATCAATTTGCATATGTTAAACCACTCTTGTGCCCCTAGAATGAAGCCCACTTGATCATGATGTATAATCTTTTTAATGTGTTGTTGTATTTTATTTGCTAGTATTTTGTTTAGGATTTTTGCATCTGTATTCATCAGAGATATTTGGCTATAGTTTTTTTGTGTGTGTGTGTTATCTTTACTAGGTTTTGGTATCAGGGTAATGTTGGCCTCATAAATGAGATAGGAAGTATTGCCTCTTCAATTTTTTGGAAAAGTTTGATTAGCACAGGCATTAAATCATCTTTGAATGTTTGATAGAATTCACTACTGAAGCCATCTGGTCCTGGACTTTTATTTTTTGGAAGGTTTTCGATGATTGTTTCCATTTCATTACTGCTGATTAATCTATTTAGATTTTCCAGTTCTTTGTGATTCAGTCTCGGAAGGTCGTATACTTCTAAGAACTTGTCTACTTTTAGGTTATTGGATTTGTTGGCACATAATCTTTCATAGTATTCTTATACGACCCTTTGTATTTCGGTGGTATCTGTCATACCTTCTCCTCTTTTGTTCCTGATTTTGTTTATTTGTGTCCTTTCTCTTTTTGCCGTAGTGAGTCTAACAAGGCATTTGTCCATTTTATTGCTTTTCAAAAAAGCAGTCCTTTGTTGCTTTATTTTTTTCTATTGTCTTTTTGATCTCAATTTCATTTAATTTTGCTCAATTTTTAAAAAATTTCCTTCTGCTGACTTTGGACTTCATTTGTTCTTCTTTTTCTAATTTTCTAAGATATGTTAGGTTGTCTATTTTGGATTTTTCTTGTTTCTTGAGATAGGCCTGTAAATATACAAACTTTCCTCTTATTACTGCTTTTGCTGTATCTCAAAATTTTGTCATGCTGTGTTTTCATTCTTGTTTGTTTCTATATATTTCTTGATCTCTCCTTTTATTTCTTCTGTGACCCACTTATTCTTTAGTAGCATGTTGTTTAATCTTCACATATTTATGGTTTCCCACTTATTTTTTGCAGTTGCTCTTTAGTTTTAAAGTATTGTGGTCAGAGAATATGCTTGGTATACTTTCAGTCTTAAATTTGTTGATGCTGATTTTGTGTCCCAACATACGATCTATCCTTGAGAATGTTCCATGTGCACTAGAGAAGAATATATAGGCTGCTGCTTTGGGATGAAAGGGTCTGTAAATGTCAATTGTGTCTAACTGGTCTAATGTGTCGTTGAAGGGTGATATTTCCTTATCAATTTTCTGTTTGGATCATCTAGCCATAGCTGACAGTGGGGTATGTAGGTCCCCTACTATAATTGTGTTTTTGTCAGTTTCTCCCTTTAGTTCTGTTAGTAGTTGCTTTATATATTTTGGTGCTCCCTGATTGGAAGCATAAATATTAATAAGTGTTAGGTCTTCTTCATGTATGGTTCTCTTTATCATTATGTAGTGTCCATCATTGCTTCTCTTTACCTTTTTTATCTTGAAGTCTATTTCATCAGATATAAGTATGACTACTCCTACTTTTTTCTGGATACCATTTGCTTAGAGTATCGTTTTCTACTCTTTCACTTTGAGTCTATATTTGTCTTTGCAGTTGAAATGTGTCTCTTAATGGCAGCATATAGTTGAGTTTTGTTTTTTGATCCAATCTGCTATTCTGTGACTTTTTATTGGTGAGTTCAATCCATTTACATTTAGGGTGATTATTGATATGTGAGGTTTTCTGATAGCCATTTTATCTTTTGTTTTCTGGTAGCTCAGTGTCCTTATTGTTTCTTTGCTTTTGTGTTTCTGTCTGTTATTTTAGTTTGGAAATATTCTATGGTTTTTCCCTCCGTTCCTTCTTGTTTTATGTTATGTGTCTCAGTTCTATATATTTTTGCGTGTGTGGTTACCATTAAGTTTATGTAAAAGAAGTTTTCATATATATAGTAATCCTTTTTCTTCTGCATGAGTCTTATCTCCATTCCCCTTTGCAGATTCAGACCTTTACTCCCTCCTTTTTTCTGTTTTTGTTGTCTCAAATTATCCCTATTTATTCCATGAGTACATTTTTGAGTTTCAGTAGCTATTATATTTTTAAAAAGTTTTTGACCTTTAACCATTATGTAATATTTAAGTTTATAATACCCTGTTCTTAATAAAGGTTGTGATTTCCCACTTCTGTCTGTTTGTTAGTCATCTTACTCATAGTTTTGTACTTTTTTTTCCTTTTGTTTCAGGTAGAATGAACCCCTTTAGTATTTCCTGTAATGCAGGCCTTGTGGTGGAAAATTCTCTTAGCTTCTGTATGTCTAAAAAGGTCTTTATTTCTCCCTTATATCGCAAGGAGAATTTTGCCAGGTATATTATTCTTGGCTGGTAATTTCTCCTTTTCAATAGATTGAATATTTGATTCCACTCCTTCCTAGCTTGTAAAGTTTTTTTAAAATTTATTTTATTATTTTTATTTTTTTATGGTGACATTGGTTAACGAAATCCAATAAGTTTCATCTGTACACTTGAACAGTAAGGAACATATATATTTACACTGTGTGTTCACGTCTCATAGTTAGATTTCTTTCTGTCACCACATATTTGACTCTCTTTACCTCATCTACCTCCTCCTTCCCACCACTCCCTACCCTCTGGTAATCACTAGTCTATAGTTCATGTCCATGAGTCTCTGTTTGTCCTGTTCATTTGTTGCTTTTAGGTTTATATTCTACATATAAGTGATATCATGTGATTTTCAACTTTTTCTGTCCGGGTTGTTTCACTTAGCATGATTATCTCAAGGTATGGCAGTATTTCATCTCTTCTTATGGCTGAGTAATATTCCATTGTATATATGTACCACAGCTTCTTTAGCCAATCATCTATCATAGGACACTTCAGTTGCTTCCATGTGAATAATGCTGCTATGAACATCAACGTGCAAATACTTTTCGGATATGAGTTTTCAAGTCTTTGGAGGATTGCTGGATCATATGGTAGATCAATCCTTAGTGTTTTGAGGAAACTCCATACTGTTTTCCATAGTGGCTGTACCAATTTACAGTCCCACCAGCAATGTATGAGTGTTCCTTTTTCTCCACATTG
>NW_006435779.1:85350-98180 GCF_000325575.1 Pteropus alecto
GTTTAGTTCTTATGTTTTCTTCTATGCATTTTATTGTTTCAGGTCTTATATTCAGGTCTTTAATCCATTTTGCGTTAATTTTGGTGTGTGGTGATACACAACAGTCTAGTTTCATTCTTTTTCAGGTGGCTTTCCAGTTTCCCAGCACCATTTATTGAAGAGACTTTCCTTATTCCACTGTATGTTTTTGGCTTTTTTGTCGATAATTATTTGCCCATATAAATATGAGTTTACTTCTGGACTCTCAATTCTGTTTCATTGGTTAGTGTGTCTGTTTTTCTGCCAATATCATGCCGTTTTGGTTATTGTCGCTTTGTAGTATAATTTGGCTTGTAAAGTTTTTGCTGCTGAAAAGTCCAATGATAATCTAATCGGTTTTTCTTTATAGGTTACCATCTTCTTTTCCCTGGCTTCCTTGAGAATTCTTTCTTTGTCATTAAGTTTTGATAGTTTTAATATAATGTCTTGGAGAAGGCCTTTTTGGGTTAAGATAATTAGGTGCTCTCTTTGCTTCCTGGATTCAAGAATCTAATTCTTTCCATATGTTTGGGAAATTCTCATTAACTATTTGTTTGAATAAGCTCTCTGTTCCCTTTTCCATCTCTTCTCCTTCTGGTATACCCATTATTCTTATACTGATTTTTCTATTGGTGTTAGATAGTTCTTGTATTTATTTATTTATTTTTTTTCTACTCTCAAGTTTCCCTCTTCTTTCTTCTGTGTCATCATCTGCATCCCAGCTTTGTCTTCTATATAACTAATTCTTTTCTCCATCTGGTCATCTCTATTTCTTAAGCTTGCTATCTCATTCTTCATCTCTTTTATTGAGTTCGTCAGCTCCAGAAGTTCTTTTTTGGAATTTCAATTTACTCGGTAAAGTATTTGTGTTGTTCATTGATTTCCTTTCTAAGTTCATTGACTTGTTGATCAGAATTTTCTTGCATCTCATCAAGTTTTTTCAGAACTACAATCTTGAATTTTCTGTCACTTAAATTACAAATTTTATACCTTTCAGTTTGTTTTTTGGAGATTTTTATTTTCTTTCTGAGCTGCCTTGTCACCTTGGTTGTTCATGGTATTTCATGGATTATTTCTTTACCCATGCATTAATGAGAATGTACTCTGCTTGCTTATGTATGTATGTATGTATGTATGTATGTATGTATTTTTATTTAGAGTGATCTGTCTTTAGCAGGTAGATAAGAATAGGTTTTTCTTTTGTTTTCCAGTAGGTGGAGCCCAAGCCTCCTGACCTCCGCTTTGTGGCAAAAAGAAAAAAAAAAAAAAAAAGCCCTTAATTCCCGGGGGAGGTTTGTGTCTCCTGTGACCAGGTGATATGGATTCCAGGGCTCCACCCCCATGGAAAAATGTGAAGGATGATGGGAGTCCAAGCCTCTGAAGAACCCCCGAAGTCCTGGTACTGCCCCAGAAGCCAGATGAGTGCTGTGCTGCTTCCTCCCGCATCAGCCTGGATGGGTGGGGGTGGGGTGGAGAGGCTGCCAGTATGTCTGTGGCTGTTTTCTTTCCTGTTATGCTGGCTGCCAAGCTTTAGCTTTCTTACTTCTATATCTTTACCACTGTCACTGGGACCAGCCATAGTGTGTGTCTTAGTTCCCGTGGTACTCATTGCTACAGTTTACCCGGGGGTCGGGGGCGGGGGGCGCTGCTAGCTATAGTGGAGTGAGGGAAGGCGGCCAGGCTCCATGACTCAGCTTTCTGCCCGGCAATGCGGTTGCTAAATCATAGCTGTCACCCTTCTGTATTCTGTCTCTGCCCTGTTCACTGGGCCCTGCCACGTGGAATATGCTGCTCATTCAGGCAAGACTGTTTGGGGCTATAGAGAGTGAAAGCAGCCACCTAATTACCCCCCCCACCCCCACCCCCACATAGCACTGGGCTATGTCCATAGCACTGGTCCGCACTCCTCTCTCTTTCCACCTCTCTTGCTTGCCCAATTTGCCAACCTTCAGATGTTCTGATGTGCAGATCTCTCAGATGTGTTTGTGTGCTAGGCTGGGTGTTTTCTGTTGGATTGTAGCTGTTCAGTTTATTACAATTTCAAGGGGAGAGATTAAGCGGACCCCTCATGCTGCTATGCTTCTGACATCACTCTACACATCTTCTTTATCCAATCATCTATTGAACAATTGGGTTGGTTCCATATCTTGGCTATTGCAAATTACGTTGCAATGAACATAGAGGTGCATATATCTTTTTGAATTAGTGTTTTGGATTTCTTTGGATAAACACGCAGAAATAGAATCGCTGTGTCATATGGCAGCTTTATTTTAAATATTTTTTAGGAATCTCCATATTGTTTTTCATAGAGGCAGCACCAATTCACAATCTCACCAACAGTGTACAAGGATTCCCTTTCTCCACATCCTCACTAGTGCTTGTTATTTGTTGATATTTTGATGCTAACCAGTCTAACATACATGAGGTGATATTTCATTGTGGTTTTGATTTGCATTTCCCTGATGATTAATGAGGTTGAGAATCTTTTCATATGTTTGTTGGCCATATCTGCATGCCTCCTTTGGAAAAATGTCTATCCAGGTCCTCTGCCCATTTTTTAATCTGATTGTTTGGGAATTTTTTTGGGGGGGGGCGGTGGAGGGTGTTCCTTATCTATTTTGGATATTAACCCCTTATTGGATATATCATTAGCAAATATCTTCTCCCATTCAATAGGCTGTTTTTTCATTTTGTTGATGGTTTCCTTTGCTGTGCAAAAACTTTTAGTTTGATGGAGTTCCATTTGTTTATTTTTTCTTTTGTTTCCTTTGCCTGAGGAGACATTTCTAGAAAGGTATTGCTATGATATGTGTCAGAGTCTACAGCCTGTGTTTTCTTCTAGGAGTTTTATGGTTTCAGGACTTACATTTAAGCCTTTAATCCACTTTGATCCAGTTTCATTTTTTTTGCATGTATCTGTCAAGTTTTTCCAACGCCATTTATTAGACTATCTTTATCCCATTGTATATCCTTGCCTCCTTTCTAGTAGATTAATTGACCATATAAATGTGAATTTATTTCTGGGTTTTCTATTCTGTTCCATTGATCTATGTGTCTGTTTTTATGCTGGTACCATGCTGTTTTGATTATTATAGCCTTACAGTATAGTTTGATATCAGATAGTATGATGCCTCCAATTTTGTCCTTCTTTCTCAAGATTGCTGTGGCTATTTGGAGTCTTTTATTTTTCCATATAAATTTTAGGAATATTCATTCTAGTTCTGCAAACAATGCCACTGGCATTTTGGTAGGGATTGCATTGGTTCTATAGACTTCTTTGGATAGTATGGATATTTTAACGATGTTAATTCTTCCTATCTATAAGCACGATATATGCTTCTATTTATTTGTATCTTCTTCAATTTCTTTCTTTAATGTTTTATAGTTTTCCAAGGACAGGTCTTTTACTTGCTTGGTAAAATTTTTTCCTAGGTTTGATGCAATTGTAAATGAGATTGTGTTCTTAATTTCTCTTTCTGATAGTTTGTTATTGGTATATAAAAATGCAACTGATTTCTAAAAATTAATTTCACATCTTACTACTTTACTAAATTCATTTATCAGTGCTAATGGTTTTCTGGTGGAATCTTTAAGGTTCTCTCCATTTAGTATAATGCCATTTGCAAATAATGACAGTTTTACTTCTTCCTTTCTACCTAGATGGCTTTATTTCTTTTTCTTGTTTGATTGCTGTGGCTAGGACTTCCAATACAATGTTGAATACAAGTGGTGAAAGTGGACATCCTTGTCCTGTTCTTGATCTTTAGAAAAACATTTTTAGTTTTTCCCCATTGAGTATGATGTTAGCTGTGGGTTTGCCATATATGGCCTTTATTATGTTAAGGTATGTCCCCTCTATTCCCAATTTGCTGAGAGTTTTTTTTTTTTTTAATCATACATGGATGCTAGATTTTGTCAAAGGCTTTTCCTACATCTATTGATATGATCAGATAATTTTAATTTTCCAATTTGTTAACGTGGCATATTACATTAATTGATTTGTGAATATTGAACCAAACTTGCATCCCAGAAATAAATCCCACTTCATTATGATGTGATCTTTTCAACATATTGCTGAATTGGGTTTGCTAATATTTTGTTAAGAATTTTTGCATCTATGTTCTTCAGGGTTATTGGCCTATAATTTTCTTTTTTTCTCTTTCTTTTCTTTCTTTCCTTCTTTCTTTCTTTCTTTTTTTTTTTTTTTTTGTAGTGTCTTTGTCTAGTTTTGGAATCAAGGTAATGCTGGCCTTGTAAAATGAGCTTGTGAGCCTTCCCTCCTCTTCAATTATTTTGGAATAATTTGAAAAGGATAGGTGTTAATTCTTCTTTGAATGTTTGGTAAAATTCACCTGTGAAGCCATCTGGGTCAGGACTTTATTGAAAATATTTGATTACTGATTTGATTTCATTAGTAGTGGGTTTGTTTAGGTTTTCTACTGCTTCATGATTTAGTCTTGGAAGATTGTATGTTTCTAGGAATTTATCCATTTCTCCCACAGGGTCAGGACTTTATTGAAAATATTTGATTACTGATTTGATTTCATTAGTAGTGGGTTTGTTTAGGTTTTCTACTGCTTCATGATTTAGTCTTGGAAGATTGTATGTTTCTAGGAATTTATCCATTTCTCCCACATTGTTCAATTTCTCAGCATATAATCGTTCATAGTTTTAAAAATGTAATTCTTTGTATTTCTGTGGTGTCTGTTATCATTTCTCTTTCATTTCTGATTTTATTTATTTGGGTCCTCTCTTTTTCTCTTGATGAGTCTGGTTAAAGGTTGACTAATTTTGTTCATCTTTTCAAAGAACCAAATCTTAGTTTCATTGATCTTTTGTATTTTTTTTAGACTCTATTTCATTTATTTCCACACCATTCGTTATTTTTTTTTTCTTCTACTCACTTTGGGCTTTGTTTGTTCTTCTTTTTCTAGTTCCTTTAGGTTTAAGTTTAGCTCGTTTATTTGATATTTTTCTTATTTGTTGAGGTAGGTCTATACTGCTATGCATTTCCCTCTTAGAACTGCTTTATCTGTGTCCCATAGATTTTGGATCACTGTGTTTTTATTTTAATTTGTCTCAAGGTATCTTTTGATTTCTTCTTTGATCTTATTTTAACCCATTTGTTGTTTTAGTAGCATGCTATTTAGCCTAAATGTGTTTCTGTGTTTTTCAGTTTTTTTCTTGTAATTGATTTTTAGTTTCATACATTGTGGTCAGAGAAGGTCCTTGACATGATTCCAATATTCTTAAACTTATTGAGATTTGTTTTGTGGCCTAATATGTGGTCTATCCTGAAAAATGTTCCATGTGCACTTAGTAGAGTGGCTTTATGGAGTAAGTGCCCTGTGGGGCCTAGTGGTGCAGTATTCCTGGTCACCTGAGCTGGGTACTCCAGGGGTGGCCCTTGAATGGGATGTGTGTGATTCCTTTTGTAGTTCTGCCTTGATTGCTGTTGGCACATCAGTGGGAGAGATTAACCCTGAGGCTGACGGGTTGTGAGGCCTGGCTGTGATTTCAGTGGATGAGCTGTTGTGCATGGGGTGACCCCACAGAATGACATTCACTTTAGCAGGGCTCTAGTGCCTGCCAACTCCACTGTGTGGGTGTGTTAATTGTGGAGTTGGGTGGGTGGTACTCTGGTGTGATCTGAAGCTGTCCGCTGGGTGTGTTGGTTCTGAGGCCTCTTGTGGGGGCACTCCAATGCAAACCAAGATCAGCTTCTGCCTGTGCTTGGCCTGGTGCCATTTGGTAGAAGCTACAAAGCGACCTACAGGTGGTTGCTGCTTGCGCTGGGCTTGGAGTTTCCTGGGAGAGCCTAAGCTATGAACTGAGGCCAGCTATCACTCGTTCAGGGCCCGGGGCCATTTAGCAAGAGGTAGGGGCAAACCAAGGCCAGATGCTGCTTGTTTAAGTTTGTGAACCTTTGAGAGATTTTAGGAAAGTCCATAGTGTGAGCTGAGGCCGGCCATTTCAGTGGCACTGCCTGCTGAAAAAGACTCCAGCTGGTGGGCAAGAACACCTCTTATTCTTCTCCTTACTGACCTTGTTTACTGCCATTTCCTCCACTAGAATAAAAGGTTCAGGAGAGCAAAGATTTTTGTCTCGGTGCAAGGATTTAAAAATTATTTTCTTTAATGTTTTTAAAGCTTACATAGTTTCTGGTCCACAGTAGGTGCTCAACAATTTACTTGGTGGCCATGGAGGGCAGTTCCTTGTGCCAGGATGGCTAGCTCCTGTGTGGCATCCTGTTGTTTTTTGGAGTCTGGAAGGTGAGGGTGACAGCAGCCAGGCCTGGGTCCCAAGTCTGGGTGCTCAACTCCAGTTGCCTTGCCCTCTTCTAATTTCTGAAACCCCTTTGCTGTGCAGCCCCCGCACCTGCCCATGAGCCTCCTATTTACCCTCAATATACTTATTACACACGTATTTGCACAAATGTTCCCCACGTCTGTTGGTCATTTGACTTTGCTGGTAGTTATACATAAAAATCAATTTTGCTTAAACTTTATGAGGTCAAATTTATTTGATTTTCCCTTTTAGGTTTTGGGTTTTTTTTGGTTTTTTTTTAATTCTTTACGAAGCTCTCCACTCTGAAACTAAAGAATAAAAATGATTCATCCATGTTTCTACGAGTACTTTCATGGCTTCAGTTTTATAGTTCGTGCTGTCCGAAGATCCTTGCAGGGGTTTCCAAGCTCGCCTTGTGGAGTATGGGAACTGCTAGTGCAGCTCTGAGAAGCCTGGGCAGGTGCACTGTCTTGCTCACATCTTTGGGAAATTTTCCATGTCCCCTCCAGGGCTTGGAAGCAGCAAGCACCGCCATGAGGGACATGTGGGGAGACTGTCCCCTTCCCAGCAGCCATCCCTGGTGGAGAATGATGATCCTTAGGATCTCCTGAAAAAAATTTCCAAGTCTACCTTTTGCTTTCAGGGTCCCCTCAAGAAGGCCAAGGAACTCCAAGGGAAATGTCTGGGTTTGCGCCAGATGCCTTCCACCTGGCTAATGACTTGATCTGAGAGATGTGATCCTAGGTGGGTCAGGAGGAGGTCAGGTGGCCTGGACAGGGGTGGGGTGGGGCAGGGGAGGGTGGGAGGTGAGCGCTGGACTGTGGGTGATCTGGCTCCATTCTGCTTACCTTTGCGCAGTTTATCATTTGACACCTGATGGCTGCTTTTATATATTTTCTTTTCCTTCTGGCACTCAGGCAAAATATGCAAGGAATGAGATTTGACTGATGTTCGGGAAGCAGAGTTCCAGGTAGCTGCAGGACCAGCAAGATCATGCTCGCTGTGCCAGGGCATTTGGCGCTTCCTCCACTCGCAAGAAATTAGATCTGCATAGTTGTGGGTTGTAAGGCTGGTGCTGAGCTCTGGAAATGGGGCGAGGTGTTGCAGGCAGGTCGACCAGCCTATGCTGGTGCCCCTTGGCCCATGGGTCTGACTTGGACTGCTGTGAGGAACAGGAGATGTTGTCTGAGCCTGACGCCATCCTTTGTGGTCCCTGTGTTTGTACTTTCCATTCTCAATTTTTCTGAGTCTCTCCTGGAACTGAGGACTGGATGTATGGTGAAGGCACCATAGCTCTCCAGCTGTCCCACGTGTATCTTGGTCATTGGAACTTTAAGATTGTTATAAGTCCCCTCTCTGGAGCTGGGGACAAGTCTTGGGTGGCCTAGAAGAGGAGGCATGTGGAGGTTGTTTCCTGCACTCCACGTCTAATGATGGGAACTGAGATGACCCGGGCCCACAAGACCACCAGCAATGTGCTCTTGTTATCTTGGAGACCCATATCCATCCTGAAGCCATATTTGTCAATGGTGCCGCATTACCCTATGATAATTTTTAGTTTTTTTGTTTGTTTGTTTGTTTTCCGAGCTCTGTGCGAAATGGTCCTGGGAGCATTCAGGTCGTGGAGCCTGAGGCAGACTTTGGAGGCCATCTACAAGAACGGGATTGTCCAGGTGGTGGCTCTGTGAGGGTGGGGATCGACTGCCGGAAGATAGGACCAGCAACTATGTGGGGAAGTGGCCACTTCCATCCCCTCCTCATCTGGTCTCTCACTGCTGAGAAATTTGTGGTTCCACCAACACATGAAGGTTCCCTCCACTTAAGATAATTCACCCACAATGTTGTAGGCAAACTAAGAAGGAGGATGCTAAGGGCCTGGCCATAGTCCCACATGGGATCCAATAGTCTTAGGTGCCTAACAAAGTTTTCTATCTCTTAGAATAGTGGACTGGCATTGGCCATCCTGAGAGGGTCAAGGAGGAGATTCTAAGCCTGGCAGTGGTCCTGCAGTGTCTATGGTTGTCAGAGGCTCCTCCAGGGAATTTTAAGTCTCATTCCAGAGATAGGGAACAGCCTCTGCAGGCTCAGGCCTTGGAGGACACCCCAAGTTGAGAAATAGGACCACTGGTAAACTGGAACAAGGTCCGGTTTCCAGTCTGGTGGCAGTGCACCTTCACCTCCCTGCTATTTGGATCCTTTCCAGTGATGATTGCACTATTTGCGTGTCACCTGGAGGCTGTCCCACAAGGTCAACCAGATTTCCAAATGGCAGTTGGGAGGAAGGAAAAAGTGAAATGTCTGAAGAATTTTTCTGCTATAATTGACATTTGGTATGAAGTAAACATAAGCAAGACGAGAAATCCTGATGTTTATGGTAATAACAATTACCGTTTTCCTTGTTACTCATCATTATTGTAATTATTACTATTGTTTGCAGCTAATTATAAAAACACTGAATAAAATGTCTCTTCACAGAGTAACTGACTGAAGACTATGGAAGAGTTTCCTTATGTCTAATTTCTTAAATCCCCTTGTGAGCCAGGGAACTCACCCCAACCCTTGAAGGCCTGATAACAATCTGCAACAGCCATCCCAGAAAGCCAGACCACAACTTCTGCTGCGATGTGCCCCAAACAGTCAAGGACTTGGTCAATGACTGACAGCTTCCTCATTTTTAATCTTTTTTAAATTTTAATCATTTAAAAATTTTGATTTTGAACCAAACAGGGGAAAGCCAAATATGTTTCCCTAAGCAATCAGGTAGAATGCCCTTCTTCTAGTCAGCCCACCTCCTAGTCAGTTCACCTCCAGCTTCCCCACATAACAACCTCTGATCAGAAAATGACTTTCTTTTTTCTAACCCAAAGCTTCCCACTCTTCTGCCTGCCTTTGAGTCTCTGCCAAAAGCAAATGATCATGGCTGACTCCTTTGCTATATAAGGCAAGCTCTAAATAACTAGTGCTTGTTCTCATTTGGGTGGTCTGTGTTTACCTCCACAGAAGCTAGAGTAGAGTGAGAACCAAACACTCAGGATAATATATGTTTACTGTGTTAATTCTTTTTTAAAAATGTATTTATTCATCACGCAATTTTAAAAATTGAGATCTAATTCACATATCATAAAAATCACCCTTTTAAAAGTGTACGGTTCAGCGATTTATAGTCTGTTCACAACTTGTTCAACCACCATCATTATTTAATTCCAGAACATTTTCATTACCTTTAAAGAAACCCAGTGTCCATTAAACAGTCACTACTCCTCCACCCTCCCCACCAGCCCTTGGCAACTGCCAATGTGCTTTCAGATTTGCCTGTTCTGAATAGAATCATACAATATGTGGCATTCACGTCTGGCTTTTTACACTTAACATCATGTTTTCAAGGCTCATCCATGTGTCAGTGATTCATTCCTTTTTTCTGGCTTAAGAATATTCCATTCTAAGCTATAAGATTTTGTGTGTGGGTGTGTGTGGGTGTGTATTCACATGCTACCAAAGTACTTTCTTTAAAGATAATTTTTAAATTTTTCAGTTACAGTTGGCATACAATATTATATTGGTTTCAGGTGTACAACATGGTGATTAGACATATATAACTTAGAAAGTGATCACCGTGATAAATCTAGTACTCATCTGACATACAATAATATTACAGTATTATTGACTATATTCCTTATGCTAGTCCTTTTTTATTATTTGTGGAAAATACACATAAAATTTGTCATTTTAACTATTTGAAGTGTACTGTTCACTAGCATTAACTACTGCCTTCCTGCCTGGCCTTGAATTGCCCTACCCACCTGGAACCACCAACAAGCTGAGAGGGCACCAGCCCAGCCATGCCACCCTTCCTCAAAACCTTTCACACCATCTGTGGGTGCGCCCCCACGGTGGCAAAAAGGGGAGCTGCTGAGAAAGAAAGACTCTGGCGAAGACTGCAGCCCCATTAAGAAGGACCGATGAGAATCTAAGATGTCTTCTTTCCTACCTCCCTTCCTTGCCTCCCTTTTTTTATATCCGTCCACAGATTCCAAATGCATGGTTAATATTATCTGAGTCACAAAAATCATCTCTATATTATCCAGGCATGTTCAAACACATTCATGTCATTTAATTAACATAAACGTAACCTGCTATTAAAGGCCTGAAGAATTAGTTATGCTTGCTGGGTCCATTGCTTCCATCACTAACATCTGCAGGGGAAATCTCCTACGGAGCTTTCTCCTCGCTAACATTTTGACACTTCTAGAGGAGAGTGTAGGGAGCTAAAGCTCCCCAAATTCAAAAGAGTGCATGGTTTATCTCGGGAGGCCTGCTTGCATAAAAAAGAAAAGGCTGGTTCTGTGGAATTTCAGGAAGAAGAAGATTAAGTATAGCCTAAGGGAGTGTCGAAGGGAGTGTTAATTGAAGTGTCAATTGCACCTCGATCTTCAGGATGTTACTTTTGTGTTGTTTTGGGATACACAGAGGAACAGATTGTGTTTAAAAGGAGGAGAAGAAATAAACTCGGAGAGACAGTTGTGAGATCTGTTCTCCCTCCTGCACCCTGTCTGTCTTCTCTTTTTTCTCAGTCCCCGCTCCCCCATTCAGGTACCCGGTTTGACTTGGTCGGCTGGCTTCCGACAGGAGAGGTCAAATCTGGACTTAGGTTTCCAAGTAGCAACTGCTTTCATTTATGAAGTATAAATCAGAGGTGACATCAATTAGCATCATTGTTACATGCAGTCATTGCTGACATACTACATATTCTACTGATGCAGAGTGAAAAGTGACCCAGATTCACATACACCAGGGCTGAGTGACTCTCCCCCATGAGTCAGCCGAGGATGAGATTGCATTTCCCATATCACCAAGTTTATCATTAGTTAAACGATTATTCTCACACAGCAGCCCCCGGACTGTGCATGGATTATTTGGAGAATATCAGATCTGCGACCTTGTAAGAATTACGTTAGTCTTACAAGTGCACAGACTTTATCCATCAGCAAAAGTATTCTAAAATCAAAAGTTGTATTGCCAAATAGAATGATTACATGTTTGTTTTGACGGCATCATCACGAATCTACAGATAAGATGGGTAGACCGATATTTTAACATGCAGGCAGGAAGGATGTGGACCTAGATGGCTCCTGCTGACTTCATATGACTGTGTGATTTAAAATGGCAGGTGGATCAGTAAAGTGGCAGGTCAGTGACACTGTCACAACTATTTTAGGACTTGTAAATATTTGTATGAGCCTGTTCCAAAACCTTAACATATAAATCACCTTAACAAGAAATCACTCTGATAGTGTCTGGGTCCCTAATAAACCTCTCAGAAGTCAAATAAGTTATATAATGTGTTATTTGCATATATTTTAAGAAGATGTTTCCAAAGATAAAAGCATACTAATGATGGCTATATTACTATGACATAATGAAAAAGCAGAGTTTCCCAAAGTGGCTATTTAGTATTTACTAAATGCACTGAAAGAGCTTTAAAAATATATATGAATTATTATGCCTCACCCTTCACTGGATTAGAATCCACAGTGAGAGAAGGGCCAAGAGATTTGTTATTTTAAAAACTCTCCAGGTGATTCTGACACCACCCAGCTTTGGAAAGCAATGCTGAGATCATCACGTTCCCAACTTCATTGTGCATTAGAATCACCTGGGGTGTTATACTGAATATTCTGTGTCACACAGTTTGGAATGGGGCTTGAGATTCTGCATGTCCACAAGTTCCCAGTGGGGCTGACCTTGCTGATCCTCAGACCACACTCTGAGTAGCAGGTTGTAGAGTCCCTGTCTAGGTGCATATCTACCTGCCTGCCACCTTTGTGGTTGTGTTGGGCCCAGGTATAAACTGCAGGGTACACCTTCTACCCCTTCAGTCCTTTCCTCCTCCCACTGCACCCAAATCTCTACTGGTGCTTAGACTTGTGTTCAAAGGAGGACTCAGCTCAGGGTTGGACCCTCCCTGTTGCTTCCTCCACTGTCCTTTGCAGGACCAGCATCAAAAGGAACTGAAAGTACATCACTTGTGATAGGTTTACCTGGTGTAAAAGGTTTAGGGAGACAAAGATCATGATAAAAATCTGGAAATGTTCTGTACCACTGTTATTGAGCTACAAAATAGTAGTGGTGTGGAGAGGAGACACAATAATATACAACATTATAAATGAGTACCTGCTCTTCTCTAACACATGAATCAGGGAGAGACAGCCATCCTTTCTCACTAAAGCTCCAGAAGAATAGAAACATCATTAAGCATATCAGCTCCTACAGGATAGGCCTAGTGAAAGGCCATTTTCAGCTGGTTTAAGAGGCCACTTGTGATCTGTTGGAAGCCACCATCCCAAGCACAGAATGGATACTAAAGGTGGTCTACTTTGCTTGTGGTGGCCGGTTCAGCTCCCTAGATCCTGAGCTTCTCTCGATTCTCAATAAAAATGCTTGTTAGTCGAATACAGATCACTAATGTGGATATGGAAGCAAAAAAAGAAAGGAAGGAAGGAAGGAAGGAAGGGAGGAAGGGAGGG
>NW_006435779.1:99211-108522 GCF_000325575.1 Pteropus alecto
TATATTTGTACAGGTGCGAAAGGATGTCTTCGAGGTTTTCGTTACCTTGTTTGAAATGAAAAAAAGGAAGAGAGAGAGAGAGAGAGAGAGAGAAGGAAGGAAGGAAGGAAGGAAGGAAGGAAGGAAGGAAGGAAGCGAGGGAGGAAGGAAGGAAGGAAGGAAGGAAGGAAAGAAAGAACTGGTCATGAACCATGGGACTCTATCATCTGTGAAAAGTCTGAAAGAAGATATATAACATTTAAATAAAATAATTGCACTGTGGGGCAAAGTGTAGTCAGCAGATTTACTTTTGTGAATTTCCTGCACCATCCCACTCCCATTTCCCTCACTGTGAGATATTAAAGATCCATACACTTGATCCTTCTCACCTTTAAACTGGCACTGGGGGCTGTAGCCTTGGTTTCTAAGGCTGTCTTGAGCTGTGTGATACTGTCCACTAGGTTCCCTGGCAGAGCCATCCAGAAATGTGCACACACAGCTACCCTCACCCGACAAAATTTCTTTCTTTAGAACTGTTTCTTCCATAGGAAAGACTTTCAGTACACAATAGAGATGTTTGGTGTCTGTGCTAGAGTAGAAAAGGCATCGCACTAGAGGCAATGCAAACAATACTTGGCTGCCTGTACTGGGTGGCTGAGAACAGCAGTCTGTGCCGATTCTCCTCCTGCCTCCTGTCTCTACTGCCCCTTTCTTTTTAAAGTGGCCTTTTAAATTAACTGTCTCTGTTAGTGCCCCAACGTCCCCACTGTCCCAGGTGGATATTTGAGCCATAACCTGGGGCTACACCAGGTATCTGATTTTCCTCTGCAATATATGGCCTTCATCACAAATTTTCTCTAAAAGCATTCTCTAGATGTATTTTTTAAGAAACTAGTAGAATTGGTGAAGAAAAGAATGAGCATTGGAAAATCTCTCTAGGTCTCAGAGAAGTTGGCCACTGTTGATGAGTAATTTAGGTAACTGTTCTTTAAGTAAGTGAAGGGAGACTCCCAAAGGCCAGAGAGCAGGAGTCAGAATCAAGATCCTCACTCGATTTCCTCACTCATTTGAATACTCAATTTTAAAATGAAAACCCAGGAAAATGGCAGATTATGTCATTACTAAGACCCAGTATTAAGTAGTGGTGCTCTTTCACCAAAGACAGCCCTAATAGATCATCTGAGTTCCCCCATTTTTCTATGCCATTTGCTGTCTCTTCCTTTTCTCACTTGCACAAAGGTATCCTGACTGTCCATGAGCACTAAACACTCACAAGAATTGTTGCAGTGTACAGAAAAAGTAAAAGAAGAGTCAAGAGCAGCCACATCATCTACAAAGAAAGCAAAAGTCAAGAGTGTAGATTTAGGGAGATGAGTGTAGGTATGGATCATGTAGGTATTTTTAAGTACAAGTGAATTTCTTAATCAAGAAGTAAAGGGGAAATGATTAGTGCTCTAACAATTCCTAGCAAAAGTCAAAGCAACAAACTTTGCTCCTGTGTCTTCAGTCTTCTTTTCCTTTCATCAATAAAGAATACATACAGCTTTTGATGAAAGTAGATTGGGTTCTGGATTCTGAGTTTCCCACAAGCTCCCAGGTAACGTCCATGCTCCTGGTTCATGAAACACACTCTGAATAACATAGTTATAAACCAATTGAGGGTTTATTTACTTGAACTGATTTTCCACAGGATCACATTACTATCATGATAAGTGGAGCATAGGGGTTTGTTCTGACCTCCCTTCTTTACAACCTGAAATATCAGCTGAATGAGCTGAAGCCATAATTGTCCTGCTACAGAGACAGAGAGAAGAGAATCTGCAGCTTTTTTCACACTGGATTTGATATGGTTTTATGTTCTTATATCAACCTCAACAGAAAAATAAGCCCACTGTCAAAAGAATTTCAGAAGGAAAGGCTAAGATATCAACTATTATTTTTTTTAAAAAACCCATTATTCTGGAGTGATGTCCCCCATAATTAAACTAGGTTAAAATGAATTATTTTATATACTAGCTTAAATGGTTCAGTTACCTGGAAGCTTGTTTTATATTTAATTAATGTTGGAGGAATCATCAGAAACCCTTTTAAAAGTATCTACAATCACATGTTCCATGAGTGCTTGATTGAGTTTACCATTATTTTTTCAAGGCCTTACTGAAAAGTAGAAGTTATGAGGTGGCATAAGGAAGAACTATTCTACAGTTGTTAAAAAATGGAATGGGCTGCCTTGAGAAGCTGCAAATTCTCAGTCATTGTGAGGAGTAGAAAGTGGGGATGGAGAAGGAATTTATATGCCAGACGGGGATGGAACCAGGTAGGATCCTTCCAATTCTCAGCTACTGTGACTAAAAGCATTGTCCACATTCCCAACCCATCTCAGACACCTCCACTAATCACCAGCTTGTTCCTGAATGGCTCAGTGTTGATCCATCTGTTCTACTTCTGACACATTGAAAGAAAAGATGGTGCCCTGGAAAGACCTTGGGCATGAAGTTAGGATACCTGGGCTCTAATCCTGCCACTTACCCTGTGACACTCTCTACTTCTCCCTCTGGTCTCATCATTCTCATCTATAAAATGAGAGGCCTCACTACTTTTAGGTGATCTTTACTGTCCCTTGATACTCCAACAGTTTTTGGGGCCTGAACGAAGTTGGCAGGCATCAAAAGAAAGACATGTGAAACATCTGGGCCAGTGTGGCACCTGCATGGTACAAGAGTCCCTGGAGACAACTGGTGGGAATCTGGCCAAGAGATAGTCATTGCAGACAAGAAGGGGAGAACAAATATGTTACAGCAACTAGAGTTAAAACTGGCTTCCTGTCACCTCCTGAAAGGATGCTTCTCTTCCTTCTCATCATCTACTATCTACAGACCAGCTGCCCAGGTGGTAAGTTGGTGAAGCCTGTTATCCTCCCTCTGCAGCCCATGTGGACCATCTGTGTGGTATATATATAGTCTGTATAAGATGATGTGCTCGAGTTCATGTTTGTCTTTTCTAGGTTCCTCCTACTGCTCTGGGAGCCCCTCATAGGCTGGTAAACTTTGCACAACTATGTCCCTAGGCCATCCACAGTCCTGGCAGAGGAGTGAATGAGAGAAGGAATTGGAGGCACATGAATGAAGAACAAATGTTTCTTCAGCAAAGACAGAGAGACAGGTGGCGTTCTTTCTTAAACGTGAAAGGCTGGATACCTACAGCACACAAAAACAGAATAAAAGACCTAGTAAATAAAAGACCTAGTAAACCTTGGAGGACACCTGGATTGCTGCCACAGCCACCAGTCATATGGCAGGCAAATAGTGAGCACTTAATGTCTCAGGCGTTGTGCTTGGGTGAGACTTGAAGCCACCTAAATATCAAGAAGCTCCGAGTCTAAGAAGGAGGGTAGATAGGAAACAAGAGAATTGCCTTTTGATCTGGCAAGTGCTAGCAAGGCTGTGGGCTGACAGAACTAGAAGAATATAGGAGATGTGACTCAGCCTTAAGGAGTTAAGAAAGACTTTCAAAGAAGATGGCTTTTAGTGAGGCCTCAAGGGAGTATAAGTTCTGTAGGCTGAGAAGCTGGAGCCAGTGGTAGGGTGAGGGGAACATTCCAGATAAAGGGAACAGCACATACAAATGCAGGTGTGAAAGAACATGATATGTTTAGACTTAATAAAGAACTTCAAAGACAGCATGGGCTGTGAGTGTGGATGCAGAAGGGGTGGTGAGGGAAGGAGGGGAGGCAGAGAAGAGAGAGAATCAAAGAGAGTCAGGGATAGATCATGGATCATGGATGCCAAACTCAGTCTGGGGGAATGGAGAGTCATTAAAATGTTAAAACAAGAGGACTGACACACTTTTTAACCACGGTTAAAAAGCTCACCGTATCAGAGTGAGAAGGCAAACAGAAGTGTAGGAAGGCTGTAGCCAGAGGTCACAGTTCAGAGCCCATTGAGAGTGAAAGTAAGAGATGATTCCTGCTTGAACTTAGGAGGTGGCAGGTGTAGAGAGGGAGCAAGTCAGAGAAATACTGGGTGATGTACAGAAGGAGGATTCAGAACTGTAACAACCAAGGCCAACTCAAGTAGATACATAAGAATTGTTAGCCTCATTTTTTTTAGCGAGGAAGGAAGCTCAGAGAAGTCAATCCATAGAAGAATAAAAACCCCGGAGAACTGTAGCATTCTCATCACTTGACCTCTGTCCAGTGCTTTTTCCCACTGCGGCTCCTCTACCAGTTTCTTAAGAAGTGTTATTTGTTTATAAAATTAATCACACATCACCGTAATACAGTTGTAGTTATTGTAAAAAACTATGAAGTGTTTCAAAAGCAGATCTAAAAATTTGAGAGAATACAAACAACCCAACCCAATTCAAACATGGGCAAAGGACTTCAGCAATATTCACAATAGTCAAGATATGAAGACAATCTGAATGTTCATTGGCAGATGAATGGATAAAAAATGTGCATATACATACAATGGCATATTATTCAATCTCAAAAAAGGAAATCCTGCAATATGTGACAACCTAAATGAACATTGAAGACATTATGCTAAGTGACATAAGCCAGTCACAGGACAAATACTGTATGATTCCAATTAACTGAAATATCTAAAACAGTAAAACACATAAAAGCAGAGTATAGAATGATGGTTGCCAGGGTTAGGAGGAGAGAGAAATGAGTAGTTGCTTGCTATTCAATGGGTATAAAGTTTCAGTTATGCAAGACGACTTCTTTCTAGAGATGTGCTGTATAATATCGTATCTGTAGCTAATAATACTTTATTGTAAAATTTAAAAATTTGTTAAAAAGGTAAATCTCATGTTAGTTTACTGCAATAAAAAACAATAATATCCACAAAAAATGGGCAAAGAATTTAAAAAACATTTTCCCGAAGAATATATACATATAGCCAATAAGCACATGGAAAGATGTTCATTGGTCATTATGGAAATGCAAATCAAAACCACAATGAGATACCACTTCATACCTATTAGGATGGCTATTATGTTGTTAAGGTTATGAAGAAATTAGAACCCTTGTGTACTTTTGATGACAATGTAAAATGGTGCAGCCACTGTAGAAAAAGTATTGAAAATAGAATTACCATATGATCAAGCAATTCCACTTCTGGGTATATATTCAAGATTTGAAAACAAGGACTCAAACAGATACTTGTACACCTATGTTCATAGCAGCACAATTCATAATAGTCAAAAGGTGAAAATAACCCAAGGTTCGTGGAGGGATGATTAGATAAATAAAATGTGATAAAAAATACCCTAGAATATTATTCTACCTTTTAAAAAAAGAAAGTTTTGACACATGCTACAACATGAATGAACTTTGAAAACATTATGCTAAGTGAAGTAAGCCAATCACGTAAACACAAATACTGTACAATTCCACAATTCCACTTTTTTGAGATACCTGGAGCACCTAATGTTTCAAAGTAGTCAAGTTCATAGAGACAGAAAGCAGAATGGGGGTTGCCATGAGCAGCAGGGAGGGAGAACGGGGAGTTGTTTAATGGATATAGAGCTTGAGTTTAGCAAGAAGAGTTCTGGAGCTTGATTTGCAAATGTGAGTGTACATATCATTACTGTGCTCATAAAAATGGTTAAGATGCTAAATTTCATGCCTTATATATTTTACGACATTACTATAAATAAATAAATAAATAAATAAATAAATAATTTTTAAATTTACATTAAGTTGAGCAAACCTTAAATATATAATGTCAAAATGTAATGTAAAAATCAATATATTCAAATTTCAAGTAATTTTCTTTAATATTTTGATATTTTAGCTAACTCTTATCAAATTAGATTACAAAGTTGTTACTTTAATACCCAGTGTAGCAGTGCACACCTGGAAGAAGAGTTCCTACTATTAGTACAAGTTTCTCTGGGACCATTTTTCTGTTCAGCTGATGCTTGAGTTAATCTTCATTCATTGTTTCCTGGCAGGAATCTTTTCAATTATCTTTCCATTTCAGAAGAACTAATTTATTTTACACTAGAAAATATGATCTGTATGTCCACTGAATTGATCACACATAAACTGCAGGACAGTGCAACGTGCTGAAAGCACCTGAGAGAGTGAGTCCCCTGCCATCTTGTTTGCATGAGTCAATAATAATATTGGTCATCCTGGACATGTGTCTGTCACAGTGACTGAGGTATGGTACCATGGTCAATCTACATCTAAATATTTTAAAATATATTAATTATACCTTTTAAAAATCTTTTAGATATCTCCAGTCTTGGACATTTTCCAGCTTTAATCTGTGCCTTGGGAATCAACGTAAATTTCCCCTGCAAAGGGTTTTGATTCACATGCTTGCCCTTTTACCTCAAGTCCATTCCCCAGAATAATTTGTAGAATCAGATTTTGAGTGCTTTTATATTAGATGAAATGTGCGCAAGCAAGGGGAAAAAAAAGTTCTCTTCTAAAATCAGCACTTTGGACACATAGCGTAAAATATCAAGTCTTAGTCACCAAATATGTCTCCTCTTCCCACTGGTCACACAATAGACTCCTGTCTAGCCTCTTTGCTCCTAAGAGTGGCCATGTCAATGATTACTGGCCAAGTAAATATGGGTAGAATTTACGTTCCCCACACTCATTTGCTGGCCTCTGAAAACATCACCTTTGAGGTGCTATTTTTCCCTTTCTAACTAAGTGAAACAATTCCAAACACCATATTTGAAGTCACATGTTGGTGATGAGAAATTCACATATTGAAGGTAACTTGGTCTCTGAATTTTTATGAAGGACACTCAACAAGCAGAGTCACTATTTGAAAGCCTGCGTTGAAGTAAAGATGAATTTGTATGATGTTCGAATAACTGATATTTTCATGTTTATCTGCTATAACAATTAACTTTAACTAATAGAAGTATGTAATAAAAAAATCTACTGAAGAAAAATTTCCATGAAAGATTTCATTTCAAATTCTGGAAATAGCAAATACTCTTTGAACATTTGAAAACATAAATGAAAAAATATAAATTATAAGGTTATTTAAGAAACAGAGAGCATATTCTTTTATCTAAACATTGTTTCAGAAATTCAAGATGTGCAATATATTTTAAATATATTCCCATGATTTTGTTTTCAAATATTTTATAGCAAGTTTAAAAACACAAATCAAGCCGGCTGTTTCTGACTGGGACAAATGGGGGTTGGCGTTTGAATTGCTAGGTGCTCCTGATATTTGACAACATGCCGCCGCATGCCCAGGGAGTGCGGTGGGCAGAAGCAGAGTGGCAGGAGGTGTGGCTTGTCTTTGTTTCTGACAACACTCTCATTTTGGGTTTCTGACATCAAGATCTTTTTTATAAGGATACTAATACCCCATCTCCTTATATTATCACATTTGGGGGAAGAATTTCAACAGATAAATTGGGGGTGGGCATATTCAGTCCATAATATACAATACTTGTACATTTTTGTTTTTTGTGTTTTTGAAACTGCCACACTGTTTTTCAGTGTGGCTCTACTATTTTACAACATGTCCAGCGATGTGTGAGTAACCAGTTTCTCCACAACCTCCCAGCATTTTCATACTATTCCTATATTTTGTCTGAGGCATTCTGATAGATGTGTCATGATATATCACTATGATATTAACTTGCATTCCTATGAAAAAGCTAACATCTTTTGTTGTACTTAACTATCTTATATCCTCTTCAGTAAAACCTCTGTGTCTTTTGCCTATTTTGTAATTGAGTTTGTTTTTCACTGTTGCATTTTGAGGGTTCTTATAATTCTAGATAGTGGCCCTTGGTCAGCTATGTGGTTTAAAAATATTTTCTCCTGGTCACTCTGTTTTTTGTTTGTTTGTTTGTTTTTTGTTTTTGTTTTTGTTTTTAAATCCTCTTTAAGAGGGTCTTTCATAGAGCTTGGATTCTTAAGTTGGATGACTTCCAGTGTATCCATTTCTTTTATGGATCACATTTTTGATGTTAAGCCAAGCCCTAGATCTCAACATTTTTTCTTAGAATGTTTTTTCTAGTCTTCTAGTTTTACATTTTACATTGAAATGTGTGATCAAGTTTAAGTTAATGTTTACATGAAGTGTGAGGTTGAAGTTAAGTTTAGGTCAAGATTCCTTGCTTTTATTTTTTTGGGGTCATCATAGATGTTTTAATTGCCCTACAACCATGTGAAAAAGAGGCTATCTTTACTGCAGTGAAATACTTCTATACATTTGTTAAAATATAACTGAGCATATCTGTTTGCATCTCTATTCTGTCTCATTGATCAAAGTCTACCCCCTTGCCAATACCACACGGAATTTATTACCTATCAAATTTTGAAATAAGGGTAACTTCACTTTTTTTTCAAAATTACTTTAGCTAATCTAGTTCTATGTCTTTTCAATGTTTTTTTTTAAAGATAAATGAATATTTTTGTACCAAAGAAAGTTCTAGAACTTATTTTCATTTAACAAATCATCATCAACATCTTTCCATATCTATATCTATAGATCTACCTTATTTAGAAAATATAAACCAGGAATTCTGGGAAACATGGCAGAGTGAGAGATGTCCTCAGAACTCTCCTCTTGAAACAACTGTAAGCTGAACATCTAAAACTCAACAAAAAACACCCAAACTGCACACCAGCACATCTGAGCATGAGATCTGCACATAAGAGCTACCACAGGTCAGAACCCCGGGTGTTGGGTGGTGGACTTGGAGAAATAAAGAAGCTGCCTCTTGCAGCCGTCATTGCTCCTTGTAGAAGGAGGGGAAGGGAGACTTCCCTATCAGCCTGCCTGGAAGTGCTATAAGTTCCATACAGCCAAAAGCAGGGCCTAGTCATTAGGGCAGAAAGCAGAGAAGTGGGACGGGACCAGAGAGAAACAGCAGTTGATTTTTACCATCCCAAATCAAGGACCCCTTCCCCCATACCGTCCGAGACTGATCACCACAGAGCCCCATGAGAATCTGAGCAAACACTGCCGAGACTGTCCTTGACACTGACAGGGACTGAAACTGAGAGTAGAGAATGTGATTAAATATCTACAGGAAAATAAAAAAGACATTTAGGCTTTATATAAAGCAGGGATCCAAGAGGCTTAGACAATACTTACTGGAAACCAAAAGAAAGGCACCTTCTTTGCAGCAGGCTAAAGAGAGACCTTTATATAATAAATCTTCTTTCTGGAAAAACAGCAGAATATACTTCCATTAAAGCCCAGGTGAAGAAATAGTCCATTAAACACCATGAGCAACCGAGGTGACAAGGCATCTCAGAAAGAAAGAGAAAAATCTCCAGAAAATAAGCTTACAGACATAGAAATATGCAACTTAAATGACAGAGAATTCAG
>NW_006435779.1:110468-123577 GCF_000325575.1 Pteropus alecto
CAGTCCTCAGAAACCTACCTAAAAGTAAAAGTCCAGGATCAGAGGCTTCACCAGTGAATTCTACCAAACACTCAAAGAGGACTTACACCTTTTCTCCTCAAACTCTTCCAAAATTGAAGGAAGGGCAAGACTTCCCAACACATTTTATGAAGCCAATATTACTCTGATACCAAAACCTGGTAAAGATAATACAAAAAAAGAAAACTACAGACCAATATCTCTCATGAACACAGATGCAAAAAACTTAAATAAGATATTAGTGAATTGAATACAGCAACACATTAAAATGATTATACACCGCTATTAAGTGGGCTTCATCGCGGGGGCACAGGGATGGTTCAACATACATACACAAATTGTTTAATGTGATACACCACATAAACAAATTGAAAAATAAGAATCATATGATCATTCAATAGATGTGGAAAAAGCCTTGGACAAGATACAGCATTCATTCATGATCAAAACACTTAACAAAATGAGTATAGAAGGAAAGTAATATAACATAATAAAGTCCACATATGACAAACCCTCAGCCAACATTATACTTAATAGTGAAAAACTAAAAACCTTCCCTCTAAGATCAGGAACAAGGCAAAGCTGTCCATTACCGCCACTCTTATTCAATATAACATTGGAAGCCCTAGCGAATGCAATCAGGCAAGTGAAAGATATAAAAGGCATACGAATAGGAAACAAAGAAGTCAACATGTCACTATTTGCGGATGACATGATTCTCTATATAGAAAACCCTAAAGACTGCACAAGAACACTACTGGAAACAATAAGCAAATACAGTAAAGTTTCTAGATACAAAATCAATACAAAAATCCATAGTGTTTCTATAATCTAATAATGAAGTGTCAGAAAAAGAAGTAGAAAAAAATCATTCCTTTTGCAATTGCAAGAAAAAGAATAAAATACCTAGGAATAAATTTAATGAAACCTGTAAAGGACCTGCATAATGAACACTACAAGACCGTATTAAAAGAAATCGAAGAAGATACAAAGAAATAGAAAGATATTTCGTGTTCTCAGACTGGAAAAATCAACGTAGTTAAAAAAAACCAGATTACCTAACACATTATACAGATTTAATGCAATCTTCTTCAAAATCCCATCACCATTTTTTAAAGAAATAGAACAAAAAAATCATCAGATTTCTCTGAAAGCACAAAAGACACTGAATTGCCAAAGCCATCCTGAGAAAAAAGAACAAGGCTGGAAGCATCACTTTGCCTGACTTCACATTATATTACAAAGCGATAGTACTCAAAACAGCATGGTACTGGCAGAAAAACAGACACACAGACCACTGGAACAGAATTGAGAGTCCAGAAGAAAACTCATATTTATATGGGCAAATAATTTTTGACAAAGAAGACAAAAACATACAGTGGTGAAAGGAAAGCCTGTTCAATAAATGGTGCTGGGAAAACTGGAAAGCCACCTGCAAAAGAATGAAACTAGACTGTTGTCTATCACCACACACCAAAATTAACACAAAATGGATTAAGGACCTGAATATAAGACCTGAAACAATAAAATACATGGAAGAAAACATAGGAACTAAATTCAAGGACCTTGGACTTAAAGAGAATTTTATGAATTTGACCTCAAAGGCAAGGGAAGTAAAAGCTAAAATAAATGAATGGGATTACCTTAAACTAAAAAGCTTCTGCTCAGCAAAAGACATCGTCAACAAGGTGAAAACACAACCATCCAAATGGGAAAATGTATTTGCAAGCAATACCTCTGATAAGGGTCTAATATCCAAAATATACAAAAAACTTATATGACTCATTAACAACAAAAAACCAAACGATCCAATCAAAAAATGGGCAGAGGACCTGAACAGATACTTTTCCCTAGTGGACATACAAATGGCCAACAAATATTTGAAAAGGTGCTCAACATTGCTAATTATTAGGGAAATGCAAATCAAAACCACAATGAGATACCATCTCACACCTGTTAGAATAGCTATAATCAACAGGACAAGTAATAACAAGTGTTGGAGAGGAAGTGGAGAAAAAGGAACCCTCAAACACTGCTGGTGGGACTGCAAATTGGTATAGCCACTATGGAAAACAGTATGAAAGTTCCTCAAAAAAGTAAGAATTGATCTACCATATGATGCAGCAGTCCCTCTACCGGGTATTTACCCCAAAGACTTGAAAACCCATATCTGAAAAGATATTTGCACATCGATGTTCATAGCAGCTTTATTCACAGTGGCCAGGACATGGAAGCAACCGAAGTGTCCTAGGTTAGATGATTGGCTAAAGAAGCTGTGGTACATGTATGCAATTGAATATTATTCAGCCATAAGAAGAGATGAAATACTGCCATTTGTAACAACATGGATGGACCTCAAGATAATCACGCTAAGCGAAATAAACCAGACGAAAAAGTTGAAAATCACATGATACACTTATATGTGGGATATAAACCTAAAAACAACTAATGAACAAGACAAACAAACAGAGATTTATGGACATGGACAATGGACTAGAGGGTAGGGGGTGGGGAAGAAGGGAAGTGGTAGACAGAGTAAAGGCCGTCAGATATAGGGAGGCTAGGGGAGGGTGAAGTGGGTAAAGGGGAACAAATATATGGTAGCTGAAGGAAACTGGACTCTGGGTGTTAATCACACAATAGAATATATAAATGTCAAATTATAATGTACACCTGAAAATTATATAATTGTATTAACCAATGTTACCCCAATAAACTTAAAAAAAAAAAGAAAAGAAAATATAAACCAAAACACAAATGGATAATATCACATTGTAAGGGTGTGCAAGAAATTATTTAACCTGACTCCATCTAATAACTATAAACTTTTCCTCAATTCTTAATAAGTAATGCTGAAACCAATATTCTTATTACGTATGTATTTGCACAAATGTTCCCCACACCCATTTGCTGTCATTTGACTTTGCTTGTGGAATATGCGAAGATCATATTGTTTAAACTTGTGGTCAATTTTATATATCATTTCTGGGCATTATTTTATGCTTTAGAAAGATCTCCACTTCGAAATTATAGGAAAAACGATTCATCCATGTTTCCTACCAGTACTTCCATGGTTTCATTCTGGCCGAGCCCTCGCAGAATTAACGAAGTCCTTTCGGGAGCCGGGGAACAGCTCTGAGAAGCCCTGGCCGGGCGTCCTGTCTGTTCCCGTCTCCGAAAAATTTCAATACATTTCCGAGGCACGGAACCAGCCCTTGCCGGCTCTGCAGTCGCATGGGCAGTGTGACTATTCTCGATAGCCGTCCACAGGGATGAAGGAGACCTCTTGAAAAAATTTTGCAAGTCCCCTTTCTGGGGTCACGCCTGCCAGCCCAAAGCTCTAAGGCAAAGAAGATAGATCCAAGATGGACAGGGACGAAGTAAGAGGACAAGGGGGACGAAAGGGCGCCCTTGCCCTCCAGCGATCCGGACTCCGCTGACGTTCGCGCTTGTCGGGCGCTACCTGGCGGTCGCTTTAATATAGTTTCTTCCCTCTGGAGCTGCGGGAAAATCATCAAGGGATGGGATTTAGCCACCGCACTCACTGCATGCAAAGTGCCAGGAGGCTGGCGGTGGTAACAGAATTGTTCCGCTGTGCTTGCCATCGCATTCACAGGGGTCACCCGGGAAAGTCGACCAGCACTCCTTGGTTTCCATACCCCTGGGGAGAACGTTCGGGGCTGTCATGTGTTAAGACAGTGTCCTGACCACAAATACGGTCCCGCATGAGTCCTAGTAGTAAGACGACTTTCCCTTCCCCAGTACTTCCGTGTCTAGTTCTGGAGTTGGGACCAACCCGGGTCATAATAAGAGGCCCGGAAAGAATGCCAAGGCCTCGGCCTTGGTCCTTGGTAGATCCTGTTTCTTCCAATGTTTCCGAGTTCCGTTCATGAGGTCCCTGGCTGTATGGGGAGGTCTGACAGGGAACCTGGGGTTCAACTGCATTCTCCTGTGAGGCCCGATGGCCTGAACTTCCAAAATGTTCCAAGTTCCCCCTTAAGGGGTTGTGGAGCGACCCGGGATGGTCGAAGAGAAGAGGCCCGCAGAGACTGTGATTACAGAGGCCAAGTCGCAGAGCAGTGCACCCTCGCCTTCTTGATCCAAAACCTGTCCTGGTATCATCTATTCGGTGGCACCGCGTTACACGGCGGTCCCCTTTTAATTTTCTAAGGAGCTCCAAGCAAAACGGTCATGGGGTCCAATCCTCCTGCGAAGCCTCGGACATCATGTGACTGTCCTGCGCACTCAGGGAATGACTTCCATAGGTTAGATCTGCAGTTATGAGGGGGAGAAGCTGTTGTTGCAGCCCTCCAGAGTATGTAGTTGCCATGGTGTATGCTGGTCCACAAACCCACTAGCCTACTCACGTCCTCTCCATCATGTGTAGACGCCAAGGTCATGGGTCATCCTCAGGAATGAAGAGGGTTCTGTTTATGGTCGCGATCTATCACGGGTCTGGTGGTCAGAGGCTCCTTGAAATTTTTACGCCCTCCTTCCAAGCACAGGGAACGGTCACCTTAAGCACGTGTGGTCAAAAGGACGCTCTGGGGCAAGTGAAATGATCCCATGTGAAGTGAAACGAGGTTGGGCATCTGGGCTTGCGGTGATATTCCTTTATCAGCGAGCAATCCAGATCCTTCAAGGTGACATTTGCACAAGTTTCTGGGTGCTATCTGGAGGGTTTTTTATATGGGCTCAGGAGGTGGACCAGATGGCCAGATCAGTGGGCTGTGGTTAAATACTATTGTGGTTTATGATTGTTTGTTATAGTTAATTGTGGTTGTTATTCTTATTTAAAAAAACACTAAATATAACTTATCCCCAAAGAATATCTGACTGAAGGTGATGAAGGAGGGATTTCAGTATGCAGAACTTTCTAAATCCTCCTGGGAGCCAGGGAACCTCTAGTTCCAATCAGCAATGCCCTGACCTAAGCAGTCCAGAAAGCCAGATCTCAACCTCTGCAGCAATCAGCTCCAAATAAATGTCAGGGCTTGATCAATGACTGACACTTCCTCCTTTTTAATTTAGAACCAAGTGGGGGAAAGCCAGTGTTCCCCTAAGCAATCAGCTCAGATGTCCACCTTCTTGTCAGCCTGCCTCCAGCTTCCCCACATCACAACCTCTGGTCAGGACATACCTTCCTTTTTTTCCACCCTGAACTTGCTCACTCCTCCGACTGTCTTTGAGTTCCTGACAAACTCAAGTGGCGGTGTGGCGGTGGCTGACTCCCTTGCTATATAGAGCAAGCTGTCAATAAATAGTATTTCTTTTCATTTGAGTGGTCTCTATCTCTACAGAGGTTAATAGAGTGGAAACTAAATAAAGAACACAGGATGATATTTGTTTCCCATGTTGTTTTTAAAAATATATTTATTGCATAATTTTAAGTTGATATAATTCACATATAAAATTCAGCTCTTTAAAATGTGCAACCCAGAGATTTATGGTCTATTCACAAAGCTGTGCACCATCATCACTATCTAACCCATTAAACAGTCACTTCTATTTTACCCTCTGTCCAGCCCTTTGGTAATCACCAATGTGCTTTCTGCGTCTATGGATTTGCCTATTCTGAACATTTCGAGTAAATGGAATCATACAATATGTAGACTTAATGTTTGGCTTCTTACACTTAGCATCATGTTTTCAAGGTTCGTTCATGTTTTTAGCATGTCATTCATTCTTCTTTTCGGCTTGAGAATTTTCCATTCTAAATCATTAAGATATACACACATACACAGACACGTGCTACCTAGTCCTTTTTGTTTTAATGTGGAAAATACACATAAAATTTGTCATTATGCCCATTTTAAGCATACGGTTCCATGGCATTAAGTACTGTCTTCCTACTGAGTCTCAACTTGTTCTGCCAGCCTGAAGCTACCATCAAGCCCAAAGAGCACCAGCCCTGCCGTACTGCCCTTTCTTGGGAACCTCCATGGCAACCACCAGACCAGGATTCCTCCCATGGGCACCTCCCATGGTGGTCAAAGAATGGAGTTCCTGTGCGGGGAAGGTGGTGGCAAAAGGAAAGGGAGAAAGGGAAAGGCAGATGCCAAAAGCTTATAGCACCTGCTATTCCCAGGTGGTCTACCAACCAAGTACTAACAAAGCCTGACACTGCTTAGTTTCTGAGATTAGAAGTGACTGGGTGCTTACAGGATAGTATGGCCGTAGACATTGGCAGCTACAGCTAGGCACCCCAATAGCCTTCACTACAAAGCCTTACTATGCCAGGCTTCACTCACCAGAGCACTTTGGAGCCCTGGGGTCCCCAGGCTCCTGTGGGCAGGCTCTTCTATCACATCCTCCAATGTTCTCTGAGCTGGGCTTTCAAACTACAACTTCTGAAATCCCAGGAGATAGTGCATTGCTCAGCGTGTGGCCAGTGGCGTCAGGGCCAGCAGCAGCTGGAAATACTGAAACTGATTGGGAAGAAAGTCAAGTCCCTGTATTTCAATGCTGCCTGAAGCATCCATCCTTTTCTTACTCCTGCATTGCCGAATCTAGGCATTTCACAAACACAGCTATGTTGAGGGCTAAGATTCTAGGGACAGCACTAACAGAAATACAACAAGAGCCGTAATATTTCATAATGATCAGTGCCAGGCACCTGGCCCACCCCCACCTCGAGCAACTCATCTAGTGTAGCATTGCTGTCAGATTCATTTAAAGGTAGGAACAGAGGCTTCAAAGGCAACAGCAATTTTTCATAGGTCATGCAGAGGCCTTAGAACCTGGGTCTGGCAGCCTGTAAAGCTGTTCCTGAAGAACAGATGACTGCCCTTCCCATAAATCATGGTGCAGCTCCCTCACTCCATTTCTGGGATCTATAAGTGATAAATCTTGTGACTACTTCTTTCGTGTGAGTGTATTTGCTGCACCTTCAATCAAAACAACTCCAGGGTTTTCACTTCCCCCAAACGGGAGCTCATATGCTGAGGGAGGTCCCTGTTGACCACGTTTGTGGGTGGCTTGTGCCTCCACATATAACAGGTCACATTTGTATATTCTTAATTTAATACACCAGCTAAGGGCCCTCTACACAGGGAACAGTGGGAGGGGCTGCAGTGTGATGTCTGCCTCATCCACTTTATGGCGGCCTTGCCAGCACAATAGCTTGTGCTCTGGTCACTCATGGAGACCTCATTTGTCCTCCGCTCCAGGATACTGTTTTCATTTTCAGCAACACTGGACTGTGTGGCCTCAGTGTCCACATGTATAATTGTACCTGCTCCCAGGGGGCTTTGTGAAGATGGGGAGGTCAGTGCACATCCCAAGGCTGAAGAGGGAGGGAGAAGATGATGGGAATCCCCACAGCAGTGGGATAATGGGGTGAGACACGTCTGAAGGGTAGAGCTCAAGGATGGAGCCACTGGTGGCATTCCTCACAAAGAGTGAGGGATTTCAAGAAGAGGAAACAGTCATGAGGCAAGAGATATACTCAGTTTAGGACACATTAGCTTTGAGAAGCTTGAGGTACACCCAGGCAGAGATTTTTCAGGAGGACTGAAGGTGTGACAGAGGGTCAGAATCGGAGCTTGCAACCCAGTGAGATGCAGAGTGGGCAGAGAGGAAGGGGACTGAGTACTTCAAATAAGTTCATTAACTGAGTCATCAAGTTAGAGACTTGTCATGTTCATTTCACAGCCTCTTGGTGCCTAACAGGAAGTCTACTCAGTAAACATGTGCTGATTTTGCCCAAATCTGTCTTTTCATTTTGAATTACTGAAATAGAACTTATTGAATTCAACAGTTTGGTGACTCAGGCTCAGCTTAATAACCTAGGAAGGTGAAATCAAGAATTACAAATAAAAGGAAAATATAGACTCAAGTCAAAACTAAAAACCCAGACTAAAAACTAAGAATCTCAACATGTGCCCCACAGTGACCTCAGGACCTTAGCACGTGCTGCTCTCTCCCCCTGGAATACTCTGCCCACTATATTTCTTGCTCCCTAAATGCCTTCAGGAATTTGCTTAAATGTCTTTCCTGATTTTATTTTTCTCCATGGTACATATCACCACCTGACTTTGTATATATTTCACTTATTTATTTATTTATTTATTTTTAGGTCTCTTCCACTAGTCTGTCAGCTGCATGTGAATAAGAACCTCCTTCCTCGTTTCACCCAGAGCCGTGCCTTTGGTAACTGTAACAGTCCTGGTACATGGTAGGACCTAGGTGAATGTGTGCTGGGTGAGTGAACACTAAGAGTGTAGTGAGGATAAGAGGCAAAATTAGATCCTTGGACGGCAGCTGGTCTGATGGGGACAGTACTAAATATAATAAGCTGCTACCTCCCAGCACTGAGAACAGATGGGTGGGTGTGGAGGTTTAAGAGTGACAGAGTCATTTCATATCCTCCCAATATCTCTTTCCATCTCCCTAAGAAACTTCATGCTCCAGACGGCTCTTACTAATACCCCCGACTCGGGGCAGGGGCTGAGCTGTCAATGTTTCCAGCCCAGAAAGACCTTAGTCCACACTATGAAACTTGGGAGATCCTCTTCTTCACCTTTAGTACCTCCAAGTTCCACCTTTTCCTCGGTTCTCGTAGTTACCAGAGAGTTTCTGAGTCTTCATTCAACAGACCAGCATCCGCTAAGTGTTAGGTACTGATGCTCGTTGAGCCATCATGATTCACCCAGGAAAAAGTCCATGGTCTTAAGAGTGGGTGGGGTCCCTCCTGTGCACCTCTGCTGGGACTATTGCTGAACCTGCCTCATATTTGGTCTGAGTTTTCAAGGGTTGCACTCTGCAAAGTGGAGCTTGACTGTGCTTTCTACTTACCCACCCCACCGCTTTCCAGGCTAAAATATTACAAAGAGACAAAGAGACAAAGAGACAAAGCGCACATCTTGGTGCAATCCTTAGGGCACTTCGCAACATGACCCCAAACACACTTCAGACTTGTCTCTGGATGGTCCCAGCCAGCCCCTTTGTCATGGGCTGACTATTTGTCCAATGAACAAGAAGAGTTGTTTCATGCACTTTGATAGTTTCTAGGTGTTTATGGTAAAGACAAGCCCCACACATTAATGGAAGGTGTCTAGAATGATCATAACATAACATGTCAGAAGGTATAAGTGCTACGAAGAAAAAAGCAGAGATAAGAGAGAGGGAACAGTGGTGGCAGAGATTTGCAGGACCTTGAAGCTACTGTGAAGACTTTTCATCTGGTTAGAGGGGAATCATGGCCAGGTGCTGAACAAGGAAATGGACTCTGAATACTATGAAAGAAACAAAGTGGATAATGACTAGCGAGGTTTAGGGTGGGGAAGCTGTCCCTGCAGATTGTATATGCAGGGAAGGCTTCTCCCAAAAGATAGCATTTGAGCTGAACACTTGCATTGACCATGTTTCCAGCTTTTGTAAACTTGTTGCTTTAACATCTGCCTACATGTATATATCAAACAAGCCTTATTCTGGACCACCCAATGACATGCCTAACTCACCTTTCTTTAGTCTCCTGCTCCCTCATCACTGCCTCCTTTGGAGGAATCCTACTCCTGAGCCTGCTTTTCAAATACAAACCAGCCAATCCAGAAGCCACCCCTAATCACCAGTTCTATAGCTCTCACACTTGAAGCCACTGTCTTCCTGTCCCATTCACCTAGGGCCAAGTACCAGACAACCAGGGAAGCCTCCATATTCCAGAGTCCTGAAATTATTCACATAGTTAATCCTGAGCCTACTTCCTGTGCCTCGCACATTTTTTTTTCTGAAGAAATTACCATAAAGGTGATTTTCCACAGTTTTTCCCTCTCCCTCTGTCTCCTGACCAAACCTAGTATTTCCCTATGTGGCCTCTATGACATAGTATGTCCCCTCCACTTGAGAACTATGAGTAATAAATTATACTTTCAATGTCAGTTATCTCCTGATCTGTTGGCCTTACTATATCTCAAATTTTCTATTAAGATACTATTATTAAGTCGGCCCTGATTAACAGGACACTTTGGAGACACTTAAGCATGAACAAATGAAGAACAAATGAACTATGTAACTTTTTACATTGTTCTCAATGAATTTAATCTTTTAATATATATTAGAGTTCCTTTTCACCAGAAAATGGCAAGTTATATAAAGGTGGAAGACATATAAAATTATATAGACAATATCTGACACCCAAGGAGTCCTAAATATCTGTCTCCTCAGGCCAAGTCTTGACCAGATCCCACATTCTGTCTTCATACGTCTTCCAACAAATGGAATATGGCTGTCTTTTCCAAATTAAGCTTTTATTTATTTTTTCATTTTTTAAAATTTTTAGTTTTTCAAATTAAGCTTTTAAAGTTATCAGTTTAGCAGGGAACTCGTTGGTTCCAAACTCATTTTTCTAGCAATAATCAAGTTACAACTCACATGAGATGGCCTGTTTCCTGAGTTATTTAATTAGAATCTACTGATATTAGCAAGGAAAAGAGCACAACATATTTCAAAATAAGTTACATCTTTAGGAAAGAATGGGGGCTGCACAAATGTGGGAAGAATAACAAGATGACATCCCTGGAAGATATTAGCTCCATACTCATTTAGTCGAGAGCATCAAATTTCACGCATTAGATTTCCAGAATAATACCTGGAGTGGAGAGTAGGTTGCAGCTGAACTTGGCTGTCACCAAATGGAGTGGAAGCCTGAAAATTTCAGACAGCTGTGGTTCTTGGAGAATCTTGACTGAAGAGAACCACACAGAAAAGTCCCCTCCAAGACAGCTGTCCTGATTAGGATAAGGTTCAGCTGCTTTACCAAAGGGCCCCATGGGAGAATGGCAGACAGAAGTTTGTATCTCTCTGTTTCGGTCTGAAGGCAGACAGTCCAGGGCTGGTCTAACAAGCTTCTCTCCCTCAGTGCTGTCATCCCAGGAGAGTTGCCTTTGTCCAAGGTGGACATAGGCCAGGATGAAGCTCCTGTAGTTTACATTCCTAGAAGCAGGACAGAGGGAGAAGCAGAAGAGCCTGCCTCTCCCTCCTAGGAATATTCTAGAAGTCACACAAATTGCTTTCTTTCCCAAGTTGGAAAGAAAGTGTAGTGACTCAGCCAACCTAGCTGCAGAGGAGGCCAGGAAATTCTGTACTCTTGGGCCCCTTGTGCCCAGTTAAAAGTGGTGTTCAGTTGCTCTAAAAGAGAAAAGGACAGTGCTTTGGGAGCCAGCTAGACGTCTCTGCCACACTCCATTTAATGTTCCCTCCCATCATTCAACCACCCTCTATCCCAAGTTCATGTTTTATGAAAGATTGTCCATCAGATAAATTACACTAAGTAATTGATAATTCAGGAATTAGCTGAAAATCATGAGCCAATAGGTGCTTTTCATTAGACTTGTTAGCAAATTGCTGGTGGAAATCCACTACTAACTCTGAGGCTCTCTGTCCGGCAAAGATAACAGGGCAGGAAAATGGGAGAACAATAGCAAAGTACCTAATGAGAGCAACTAGGGGTCAGGTGTAGGCTCTAAACTCCATGAGGAAAGTGACACAACACACACCTGCATTCATCCCCCAAGATAATGTTACAGGAAAGAAAACATTTACAACTCAGTGAAGCCACATACAAACTCTTAGAAAAAATTCTCCTCTTCTATTCCCCATCAATCAGAACCTCCATGGGCACAGCATCTGGACTAACATATTATTTTCCATATCTAATTAGCAAGGATTCAGAGAACTTGTACTAGTCAAGGTGGCGAGGATGCAGTGGGATCAGCACTCTCAGTTGCTCCTCTGGATAATACAGATGGTGTCATTTTTTTTCTGGAATATCCTTTGGCAATAGAAATTAAGAAAATATAAAATGTTTATAGCCTTTGACTTAGTAATTCTACTTCTGGAAATTTATAGGAAGAAAATAATCAGAAATACTGACAAAGATTTATATACAAAATATTCACTGCTGTGTTATGTATAATAACCAAAAATTGGAAGCAACTTAACTATTAATAAGAAAACTGTAAAGACAATCAGGATGCACTATACAATAACTAACATATTGCTTTAAAAAATTTTGTTTTGAAGGAGTTTTGCCATGGGGAAATATACTGGAGCTTTCTAATGAGGCTTATTAGACTTACTAGATTTCAAAGCAGACTCTTGAGTTTCTCTCTCAAATTTTGTGTCCTCCCCATCTTCTCTATCTCAGTAAAAAGCACCTGTCTTCCTAGTTCAAGTCGAAAATCTAAAATTTGTTCTTAATTCTTTCTTTTCTATCTCTTTGGATAGACACTTCCTCAGCCAGTCTTGCAGGGGCTACCTTCCAATTCCTCTGGGCTGCCCCTTCCCCACTCAACCTCTCCCCTCCCTACCCCATTCATTTTCTACTCCTCCATGCCTTCTCCTCCCCACCCCCCTCTGCCAAGTTCCCAGTTCAGAATAAGTCTTCTTTCTCAGACGACTACAATGACTTCCTCCTCCTGGGTCCCTGGCTTCCACTCTCCCATTGAGGCCACTGTGCACCCACAGCCAGAAGCATCTTGTCCAGTGGAATTTGATCATGTCCTTCTCTGCTCATGGATGCCCTGCTCTTTAGAACAAAACCCAAAACTCTTCCTGTGAAACCAGCTGGAACTAATGAGAGAGATCAGAGGCAGCCACTGGCCTAGCCAGCAAAGCTCAGACCTCACAGAAAGAAAAAGTCTCTTTAGCAGAGCATTCTGTCATTGGAACTGACTGCTGTCTAGACCCTGAGCTGGGAGATGGTTAAATTAGAAGACACAGTCTACGGCCATGCCATCCTGAATGTGCCGATCTCGTCTGATCTCGGAAGTTAAGCAGGGTCAGGCTTGGTTAGGACTTGGATGGGAGACCACCTAGGAATACCAAGTGCTGTAGGTGTTAAAAAATAATAAAATAAAATAAAATAAAATAAAAAATTAGAAGACACAGATCAAAATGTTCCAGTGGAGGTGGTCCTGGAAACTAGGGGTGCTGGTCTAACTGCTTCCCCTGCAGCTTCACCCACCACCTCTGTGGCAACATAACCCTGCCTGGCCATTTCCTGCTAGAATGAGTTTCTTCCTGACTGCCCTTCCCCCACCTCAAGGACTCTTCAACTAACACCAGTTGTTTCATGGCTTTAAAATCAATTA
>NW_006435779.1:123699-151207 GCF_000325575.1 Pteropus alecto
TGCCGATCTCGTCTGATCTCGGAATTTAAGCAGGGTCAGGCTTGGGTAGTACTTGGATGGGAGACCACCTAGGAATACCAAGTGCTGTAGGTGTTAAAAAATAATAAAATAAAATAAAATAAAATAAAATAAAATAAAATAAAAAATTAGAAGACACAGATCAAAATGTTCCAGTGGAGGTGGTCCTGGAAACTAGGGGTGCTGGTCTAACTGCTTCCCCTGCAGCTTCACCCACCACCTCTGTGGCAACATAACCCTGCCTGGCCATTTCCTGCTAGAATGAGTTTCTTCCTGACTGCCCTTCCCCCACCTCAAGGACTCTTCAACTAACACCAGTTGTTTCATGGCTTGCCAACCAATTAATGTTCTTCCTTATATCTGTAGCTGTGTAAGGATGACAAGACTATATAAAATTGCCTGTTATGTTATAATCGGGGCTCAGCCTTCGGATAAGAATCTGCTGAGCCAGTGCCGGCATCAATAAACGCTGCTTCTTGCTTGTAGTCTCGGTGTCTCATCTCTTCATTCAGGAATCCCACAACATTCCTGTGGGCTCATCCGGGATGCAGAGAGGGCAGTTTTTTTTGCTTTCCTTGTCTTCAGGGTCCAGCCTCCAGGACGCGGGAGACACGGACTCTCTTTGGTGCGCCAATGGGCCCCTTCCCCGTAAGTGGAGAAAAGTTTCTTTCAGTGACCTTGGGTGGCCACCCCAGAAGCACAATGGAACCCAGAGAGGCATGGGTACCAGGCCAGGAGTACTGCCCGACTGAGTGGTAAGGACCCGGGTCCCAGGAACAGTCTGTCCGTTAGAGGACAGAAGGAGAGTCTGATCAACTCCCGAGGTCACCTGTATACATTTGTTAGAGGAAACCGTGATCTCTCAGGTATATAGGGCAGAGGGTAGAGTGTGTTTGGTGTGTGATTGCATGTGACTGAGACGTGGCCTCGCAAAGAAGTGAAAGTTGAGCCCCATCCGTGGTTCTGTGGCGAATCTCATACGGTTTAGGGTGGTGTCACTGGATCTCTGTGAGTCTACTCCAGTGATCTGAGTTGGGGGTTCATACCGACCCACCAATTGCTAAGAGGCTCCTGAAAGATCTCCGCGAGGGGAGCGGCCAGAAATGGGCAAAGTGAATCTCTGAGTGCATGTGCGACACTGACCATGGGTGGATGGATGGGCAGACAACAGAGTAAACAGACACCTTTAGGTTGTCAAAAAGTGAGACATGACAACCTTTAGGTTGTCAAAAAGTGGGACATGGTTCTATAGTGTAGCAGTTAGTACATCTGCTTTACACGCAGAAGGTCCTGGGTTCACACCACAGTGGAGCCATGGTCCAAGGTCTACCGCTATGCCACCCTGAACAAGTCCAATGTCTGATCTCAGAAGCTAAGCAGGGTCGGGCCTGGTTAGTACTTGGATGGGAGATCACCTAGGAAGGCATAAATAATAACAAAAAATTAATTTAAAAAACTGTTATCCAGACATTATGGAGTTAAAATCACCCTATGGAAACTCCGCACCCTTTGTGAGATTGACAGGCCCTCTTTTGGCATTGGATGGCCAACAGAGGGAGCTCTTGATAAAGAAATCATTGCAAAGGTCTCTCAAGTCGTTACAAATCAAGCTGGCCACCCAGACCAATTCCCTTATATCAATTCTTGGGAGGCAAGAGTTCTCACCAAACCCCCTTGGTTGAGAATCTACCTAGAGGAGAACTGTAGGGTCCTCCTAGACCAAGCCTTGGCACCCTCCCGAGGTCAGTTGAACGAAGAGAAGCCTGTGCTGTCAGCACTAGGCCAGACCGAGCTCCATTCTGCTAGGTCCCCAGGAGCCTATGGTCCAAATGATAGTCAGGGGCCGACCTTTTGACTTTATGGTTGACACCGGAGCTGAACACTCAGTTGTAACTTGGCCTGTGGGCTCCCGTTCTCAAAGACAAGCTACCGTTATGGGAGTAACCAGGGGACAAGTCTGTCGCCTCTTCCCACAGCCTCGCCGGTGTAACCTAGGAGGACAAGAAGTCGTCCACAAATTCCTATATCTGCCCGACTGCCCTGTGGCACTGATGGGACAAGAGCTTTTAAGAAAACTACAGGCTCAAATTACCTTTGACACACATGACCAAGCAGCCCTAACCTTAGGGAGGACAGAAGCAAGGATCATGTTGCTCATGGTTCCCCAAGGAGAAGAGTGGGGCATCTATAGTCTCACAGAAGGATCCTAAGGGACCCAAGCTCCCCTTCAAATTGCTTGGAGTGTAAGCTGAAGACAACCCTCCAGGACTGGCCTGACACATTCCTCCAGTAGTGCTAGAGTTAAAACCAGGAGCTGAGCCAGCCCACCAAAAACAGTATTTCATCCCTCATAAAGCACAAGTGGGGATCCAAAAACATTTAGAGAGACTTCTGAAGTATGGAATTCTTAGTCCCTACCAATCGTCCTGGAATACACTTCTCTTGCCAGTTCAGAAGGCAGGGACCAATAAATACTGGCCGGTCCAAGATTTATGAGCAGTCAACCAGGTGACTGTCACCCTGCACCCTGTCATCCCCAAGCCATATACCCTCCTAGGCCTCATCCCTGCTGTGGCAGCTTATTTCACCTGTCAAAACCTCAAGGATGCCTTCTTCTGCATTCGCCCGATTTCTCAGAGTCAACCAACCTTTGCCTTCTAATAGGAAAGCCCTAAAAGTGGAGACAAGGGCCAGTTGACATAGATGTGACTGCTTCAGGGGTTCAAAAACTCCCCAACTATCTTTGAGACAGCTCTAGCCTCAGATTTAAAGGCCTTCCCGGCAAACCAACACAGCTGTACGTTACTCCAGTATGTAGATGACCTCCTCTTAGCAGGAAAAACCTATGAGGGATACATGGAAGGAACGCATGTACTCCTCAGTCTCCTCTGGGAAGCATGTTACAAGGTCTCAAAAAGGAGGCTCAAATCTGCCAAGAAAGAGTCAAATACCTCGGCTTCCATCTGTCACAGGTGGCCCAGAAAGGAAACAAATGGTCTGCTCAATTCCCGTCCCTACCACCCGAAGACAAGTCTGCAAATTTCTCGGAGCAGCTGGTTTCTGCAGAATCTGGATACCTAATTTCTCCATCTTGGCCAAATCCCTCTATAAAGACACAAAGCGGGAGAATGGGAGCCCCTACTCTGGGAATCTACACAACAGAAGGCTCTTTAAAAGAATCAAACAGTCACTCACTAATACTCCCAAACTAAGACTCCCAGACTTAACCAAATCTTTCTTTCTGTATGTACGCAAGCACATGGATGTCATAGTAAGGGTCTTAACTCAACTGCTAGGATCTTGGCACCGTCCCATGGCTTATCTCTCCACACAGCTTGACTCTATCACCCAGGGCTGGCTACCCGGCTTGTGAGCATTAGCTGCCATGGTCCTAGTGATAGAGGCCGACAAACTGACTATGGAGCAAGAACTGACAGTTTGAGTACCACATTTAGTAATGACATTACTAGAATACAAGGGATAATATTGACTAACTAATGCCTGGACAGTCAGAATCTAAGGAAAGCTGTGTGAGAATCCATATATCCGTCTAGAGGTAGTACGAACCTTGAACCCAGCCACCTTTTTACCCGTTGGGCCCAGCCAACCAGATCACAATTGCATTGAAGTCATAAATGAAGTGTTTTCCAGCCAACCCAACTTGACAGACCACTGATTATAAAGCTTTGTGAGGGGAGCGGAACGCCTTGCAGGATATGCTGTGGTGACCTTACATTCTACCATTGAGGCAAAACCTCTGCCTAGAGGAACTTCAGCACAAAAGGCAGAGCTCATCGCCTTGACCCACGCCCTTCAGCTAGTAGCAGGAGTGTGTGCTAACATATACACTGACTCTAAGTATACCTTTACCACCCTCCGTGTACATGGAGCCCTGTACAAAGAGAAGGGTCTAATCAATTCTAGGAGAAAAGACATAAAATATGAAAGGAAATTTTAGAACTCTTAGATGCTGTGTGGGCCTCCAAGAAAGTAGCAGTCGTGCACTGCAGAGGACATCAAAAAAAGGACACCATAATGGCCCGAGGCAACCACAAGGCAGACCATGTTGCCAAACTGGCAGTGGCCAAAGAAATGGCCAGCCCTACGGCTCTAACCGCTTCCCTGTTTCCTAGTCCCTTAGCCTAATGGGACCCCAAGTATTCACCTCAAGAAGAAGCCTGGTTTAAGACTGAAGAGGGAAGCTTCCTCCCTGGTGGATGGTAGAAGTTCAAGGACGGGTGAATTGCAGCCCCCAGCTTTTGTCAAGCAGTTTCACCCAAGGACTCACCTTGATTGCACTGTCCTAGAAACCACTCTGGGCCAGTACTTCTACGTCCCTTGGCTTTCTAGCATCTCCTGAGCGGTGTGTGAATGGTGCAAAGTCTGTGCCCGCAACAACCCCAGGCAAGGGCCATGTGTCCCACCGGGGGTCCGAAGTGTTGGTGGCACTCCCTTTGAGGAACTTGAAGTAGACTTCACTGAAATGCCTTGATCATGGGGCCGCAAGTATCTTTTGGTCTTTGTATGCACCTATTCCGGCTGGGTAGAGGCTTATCCCACCCGGACTGAGAAGGCCTGAGAAGTAGCCAGACGGCCCCCCCGCACCAGCCTTTGTAGCAGAAACAGTGTAGCTTCTAGCCAAGAATTTAAATATTAGACGGAAATCGCGTACCGCCTACCAACCACAGAGTTCAGGACAGGTGGAACACATGAACGGGATCTTTAAGACTCAGTTGGGAAAACTATGTCAGGAGACGCATCTTCTTGGGGACAAAGTCCTCCCCATGGGAATATTAATAATCAGGTCGGCCCCAGCCGAGAAGACTGGGCTCTCCCCCTACGAGATCCTGTATGGGCGGCCACCACCACTCATCAAAGGACTACGAGGAGACCTCAAGGAAATAGGTGAATTGACTCTGAGACAACAGCTTCAGGCTCTAGGGACCACCTTCCAGATTCTCAGCCAATGGATTAGTGAAAGGCTCCCTGTCAGTTTAATCACTGAACTTCATTCCTTTAAGCCAGGAGATGCTTTCTGGGTAAAGGAATGCAACATTCAGCCCCTAAAATCTATGGAGAGGTCCCTTTACTGCTATTTTGTCTGCCCCCACTGCAGACAAACATCGTGGATACATCATAGCAGACTTAAACCTTCAGCTGCAGAGTGGGAATGTGTTCCAGACTCTTCTGAGCTCCCCAAGGCAACCCTCTGGAAGAAAACACCAGCTGTGCCAACAGACCAAATGTAAGACGTCAGGCCCGCTTTTGTTAGACTGGAAGCTGACCAATCTACACGTGGCAGAAGCCTGAGGGTGACATCTCATCAGGATAACACCTTTAAAGACTCTTTTCCTTCTCCTCCTACTCTGACACGTGTATGGCACCAGTCTTCCCACTTCTTCTTCCCCTTGTATCCATTGCATGCAAAGATACAGGATAGGGTCCAACATTGCCACCGGTTTCACTTCCATAACTGGGCTACCCGAAGGGTGTGCCCTAAATGCATTGGAGCCCCTTCCTGATGGGAATAGGGGAAAAGCCTGACTCGTATCTTAATTTCAGGAAGCTCAGCCGCACAGGGAAGTGACCCCTAAGCTGCTTTGTGGCCCACAACCACGTCGCTTCTGTGACCACCCTCGCCTTCCCTGCCAGGAATGGTTTTACAAGACCTTGTTATCCTATTGTGGACCTCTTGGTCATAATTAGCACAGGCCACAGGACCCAAAGCCCCTCTGAGTCTTTCTACAAATGTTAGGTAATATCAGTATAGGAAGGTAATGCAATTTTTGCCTTTCTGCCCTGCAGTACGGCTCATAGCCTTTCCCCTTTGGAACCACACTTGTGCTGTTGGGAGTTCCTGTGATAATTCTCTTATGTAATTTTTCCATTAGTTGTTCTGATTAAATCCAAGTACTACATTACTACATGCTTCTCAAACTGGGGGATGCACAATCCTAGTTCTGTGCAAGGAGAATGCAAAACAGACTATCTGATGCATCTTTCTGGAGCATTGATTTTTATTACAAAATTTGGAAGAACCCAGCACTTTATTAAAAACTGCTCCCCCAAACATGGAAGAAAAGTCAGAGAAAGGTGGAGGAGGAGAGAAAGGTCCTAGGAAATAATGTCCAGTATCACCCATGTGGGGGCTGAGGGGTAGATCTGAAGGGCAGCCTCTTCTCTTGTACTCCAGGGGCTCCAGGCCATCCTCCAAGCTCACCAGATATTTTGAATATAATGCTTCTGAAGGCCACAGAGATGCCAGATATCCTCCTGATCTGAATCACAGAGAACCCTTGCAGTTTGCAGACCTACACTGTCTACTGGACCAAGTTCCCTTGCCTGGGGGCCCTTGCACACACGTGTATTTCTTGCATTGCTCCCACCTGCAGCTGTTTGCACCCAACTTCTGATCGATCTCCTGCACCACATTGCAGCCTCCCTAGAGCTCAGCATCTTCTTGCTCTCCATTTAAATTGCAAGGAGTGTGGCTTCACTTCCCCACAATTTTTGTGGCTCTGCTTTGGCCATCCACCATGAGCTTAAATTGGCTTTATTCTATTACGTTCATCATGCTGATTCTTGCTGGGTGGCCTAAAGCAGAGGTGTCTTAGGATAGATAAAGTTCAAGATTCTCCCAACTACCCCCTGCCAGTCCTGGCTGTGACCAGAAGGAAAGCTAGGGTCACACCAGTAGGATGCCCAGCATAGAAAGAATTTTCATTACAAGACACACCCAAGAACAGTTGGTTCCCTCTGAGGCTCCATTGCTATTGCTGCTGCTGGTGGTGCTGTAGATAGAGGGGGAGGCCCCAAGGCAATGCCAAGGGGCTGGGTTGGGGGTGGTGGTTCTCAATTCCATGTTGTTATGTGGGACTATTAAACTCTTTGGACTTCTGCCCTGATTCCTGGTCCTCAGGCCACTGGTTTTCTACCTTACTGATCCAGGTGGGAATAGTAAGCTCACCACAACTGAATTTTACTGGCTGAACTTCATGGATTGGGTAAGTACTGTGGCTGTTGGGTTCAGGGGAAGGAGAGGGCCTTACTGTGATGGTGTGGCCCTACACCTTGGTTTTCTTGGAGCTCAGGATCAGATACATGACCATCACACTGTCATACCTCCTGCTACTTAATGAGGCCTAGATCTGGTCCCACTCAAAGTCCATGGTTATCATAATATCTGTCACCCCGGGGCCCTTTTCATCACAGGGTAGCTCACTGTAAGGTCTGAGTTTGTCCTCCTGGCCCATGTTAATCCACAGGTCCTTCATTATTTTCTCTAAAGTTTCTCTGCTGCTGGGGTTGAGGATCATCAATTTCTGCAAGAGGTTTTTACATTCAAATGACAAACAACAACAACAATAACAACAACAACAACAACAACAACAAACGCTGTCAAAGCTCCCAGAAAAGTCTTCTCCCACAAAAGGCAGGATCCAATACAGAACAACTCCCAGGCTCCACATATCCACTGTGCAGCCATCGTAGTTTTGGCCCTGGAAGAGTTCTAGGGCAGCATAAGGTGGGACTGTCACAGAAAGTATTCCATTTATGGCTGATAAACTTGTTACTGAGGCCAAAGTCTGCAATTTTTATATTCATCTTAGCATCAAAAACATGTTCTTTGGCTTCAGGTCCCTATGGACAATGCCCTTCCGGTGGTAGTACTGTACAGCAGATACTACCTGCCAGAATTTGCCACGGGCCTCTTTCTCTATTATATAGCCATGGTCTTGTAAATAATAAAACATGTCTTCCTGCTAACATACTTTGAGACTAAGAAGAATGTTTCTGCTGAGTCAATCATATGGAATAATTTTATAATATTGGTGGCCTTCATGCTCTGGAGTTTGCAGAAAAGTCTCTGGAAGCTAGAATACCTCTGCTGACTCTTGATAATGACCTTTCTGAATGAAAGATAGAATTTATCATATTTATCACAATATGATCTTCAACAGATTTTTCATTATAAACTTTGGAGTCTCAATGGCAGCAGTTTGATGATCTGTTCAAAGTATTGAAGGAAAAAAAGATGTCAATCAAGAATCCTCTATCTGGCAAAACTGTCTTTCAAAAAGGAGAGTGAAATTAAGACATAGAGTTCTTTACCACTATACCTTCCCTGCATGAAAGGAGTCCTTCGGGTTGGAATGAAAGGACTCTAGACAGTAACTCAAAGCCTTATAAATAAATAAAAATCGCTAGTAAAAGTAAATATACAAATAATTATACAAGCTGGTACAATTGTAACTTTGGTTTGTAGCTCCACTTTTTGTTTTTTACATGATTTAAGAGACTAATGTATTTTTAAATCCAGTTATTAGTCTATATTTTTTAACTCACAATGCATAAAGATGTAATTTTGTGACACCAATAATTGAAAGGGGTAGGATCAGAGCTGTATAGGAATGGAAAGTTTGTATATTACTGAAGTTAAGCTGGTATAAATTCACATCAGAGAGTTATAACTTAATAATGTTACATAGCCATGAAATATACACAAAAGGAACTAAAAAAAACTTAAACATTTCACTATAAAATCAACTAAACACAAAAGACAGTCATGTAAGAAATGAGGAACAAAAAAGCTATAAGGCATATAGAGAGCAAACAGCAAAGTCAATGAGGTAAGCCCTTCTTTATCAGCACTTTATTTTTTATTAAAATTATCGGAGTGACATTGGTTTATAAAATCAAATAGGTTTCAAGTATACAATTCAATAAAACTTTATATTTATACTGCATTGTGCATTCACCAGCCAAAGTTAAATTTCCTTCTACCACCAAATATTTTACCTCTTTTACCCCTATCTACTTCTCCTTACCCCCATTTCCCTCTGGTGATCACTAGTCCACTGTCATGTCCATGAGTCTCTGTTTGTTTGTCTTGTTCATTTGTTGCTTTCTGTTTTATGTCCCACATATGTGTGAAGTTATATGTTTCCCAACTTTTTCTGTCTGATTTATTTCACTTAGCATGATAACCTCAAGATCCATCCATGTTGTTGCAAATGGCAGTATTTCATCTTATCTTATGTCTGAATAATATTCCACTATATATATGTACCACATCTTTTTTAACCAGTTTTCTATTGATGGATACTTTGGTTGCTTTCGTGTCCTGGACACTCTGAATAATGTTGCTATGAATATTGGAGTACATATATCTCTATGGATAAATGTTTTCAATTTGGGGGGTAGATACTCAGAAGAGGGCTTCCTGGGTCATATGGTAATTCCATTCTTAGGTTTTTTTGAGGAAACTTCATAGTGATATCCATAGTGGCTGTACCAATTTACATTCCCAAAAGCGGTATATGGAGGTTTCCTTTTTCCTCACAACCTCTCCAACACTTGTTATTATTTGTCCTGTTGATGCTAGGCATTCTAACAGGTGTGAGATGGTATCTCACTGTGGTTTTGATTTGCATTTCCCTAATAGCTAGTGAAGTTGAGCATCTTTTCATGTCTGTTGGCCATTCGCCCTTATCAGAGGCATTGTTTGCAAATATATTTTCCCATTCAGATGGTTGCCTTTTTGTTTTGTTGATGGTTTCTTTTGCTGTGCAAAAGCCTTTTAGTTTAATAAAGTCCCGTTCATTTATTTTTGCTTTTACCTCCCTTGACTTTGAGGTCAAATTCATAAAATCCTGTCTAAATCCAAGGTCCATGAGTTTAGTACCTATGTTTTCTTCTATTCAATTTATTGTTTCAAGTCTTATATTCAGGTCCTTAATCCATTTTGAGTTAATTTTGGTGTGTGGTGATAGACAACCATCTAGTTTCATTCTTTTGCAGGTAGCTTTCCAATTTTCCTAGCATCATTTATTGAAGAGCTCTCCTTTCTCCACTGTATATTTTTGGCTCCTTTGTCAAAAATTATTTGCCCATATAAATATGGATTTTCTTCTGGACTCTCCATTCTGTTCCAGTGGTCCATGTGTCTGTTTTTCTGCCAATACCATACTGTTTTGATTATTGATGCTTTGTCATATAAATTGATGTCAGGCAGAGTGATTATCAGTAATTACTTTAAATGGATTAAACATTCCAATCAAAAGGCAGAGATTGGTAGAATGGATAAAAAACACATGACCCAACTATAGATTATTTATAAGACCTTCACTTTAGATCTGGAGAAACAAAAAGGTTGAACTTGACAAGATAAAAAAAGATAGTTCATGCAAAAAGTAATCAAAAGAGGCCAGGTGTGGCTACATTAATGTCAGGCAAAATAGACTTTAAAGTAGAAAAAGTTACAAGGGAAAAGGACATTATATATTAATAAAAGGTTCAATACAGCAGGGAATATAACAATTACAAACATTTTCACAAATCATCAAAATATCTGAAGTAAAAATAGACTGAACTGAAGGGAGAAATAGAAAGTTCTACAATAATAGTCGGAGCCTTCAATAACCCACTCTCAATACTGAGTAGAACAAGGAGACAAGTGATAAATGAGGGAATTGAGGAGTTGAACAACACAATAAACCAACCAGATCCAATTGATATACACAGGACACTACACGATAACAGAATACACATTCTTAAGTGAACGTGGGACATTCCACAAGATAGACCATACATTAGGCCACAGCTTAAGTCTAAATAGATTTAACAGATAGATATCACACAAAGTATCTTCTCTAACTACTATGTGATGAAGTTAGAAATTAAGAGAAGGAAAAGTGAAAAGTTTACAAAACTGTGGAAATTAAATAACACATTCTTAAAGAACCAATGGATGAAAGAAGAAATCACAAGAAAAAATTGGAAAATACTTACAAAACAAAAATAACATGCCAAAATTTATGGGACATAGCAAAGCAGTGCTCACTGGAAAATTTATAGCTATAAATGCTTACATTACAAAAGATCTCAAACCAGCAACCAAACTATATAACTTAAAGATCTAGACAAAGAAAAACTAAACCCAAAGCTAGCAGAAGGAAGGAAGTAATAAAGATTAGAATAGAGATAAAATGGAAAACAATAGCAAACTAAACTAAAAGTTGGTTCATTGAAAAGATTAATGAAAGTAACAAACTTAGCTAGATGGACTAAGAATGAAAGAGACAACTCAACTAAAATTGGAAATGAAAGTAAGCATATTACTACTGACAATGAAGAAATAAAAAAGATTATAAGAGAATACTGAGAGAGGATTCTGTGAAGATGGTAGAGTAGGAAGCAGGAGGAAACTGTCTCTACACTTAGAAAACAACTGCACTGGCAGGACCTGTGTGATAGACCTATCCTGGAACTCTGGAGTCTACTGAGGCTTTCAACTTCCAGAGGAACTCTTGGATGTCAAATAGTGCTCATTTCCGTCAATTTTAGCTCTGCGCGTAGCAATTGATACCCATTTTCCCACCCCCAGCCTCATGGCAGGCACCTGTGCAGGTATTCCAGGGGCAGTTTGTACACAGCTCACAGAAGACAGGGTGGACAAAAATGACCCTGTTTGCCAAATATTGAGGATCTGAGTTTTGATGGCTGATTGGTGCCTCTAACACAAAGGTGCAGACAAAGGCAGTCAGCCATTGTTACAGCACCTCCTCCCATTGTTGCTGCACCTCCCTCCTCCACACCATTGTTGCAAGCCCTTATCCCCAACTGGCTTGATTTCCAGTAAATTTAAATGCTCTTTTTATTCACTCACCTTTATTTTTCTCTTTTTATTCTTTTGTGAGCCAGATAGTAAAGACTAGAACATTCAAAACTAACTGCATATTTAGGCAAAATTAGCAAACAATCTAACATGCCAAGAGAAAGCCTCAGGAAAGACTTGAGAAGACCTTGCAGGCCAGGAAAGTGGGATGATAAAGCCAAAGTTCTGAAAAAATAAACTGCCAAACAAGGAATACTTTACCTGGCAAAATTTTCCTTCAGAAATGAGGTGAGGTAAAGATTTTACCAAAAAGCTAAGGGAGCTCACCACCACTAGACATGCCTTACAAGAAATGCTGAAAGGAGTTCTTCAAGCTGAAATAAAAGTGCTATAGTCATATAAAAAACGTACAACACACTGTTAAAGATAAGTATATAGTAAAATGCAGAATACTCTAATTTGAATATGGTGGTGTGTTAACTCTACTATAAACATTAAAAAACAAAAGTATTAAGAGAACTATAGCTATAAAATTTGTTTATGGATACAATATATAAAAAGAGGTAAATCGTGATATCAGAAACATAAAAGGTGAGGGGCAGTAAAAGGAGAGATTTAGTATGCAATAAAAATTAAGTCGTCAGTATAAAATAAAATGTTATGTTTTATGCAAGCTTCATGGTGTAACGCAGGAGCCACAGGCCTGAAACTTGCACCTGGGTTTGGATATTGCAAAAATATCACTAGGAGGACCAGAGGGGTGAGAAATGCTGTTTATTACTCACAGGCAGAGAAGCTTCATCAGGCTGGTCAAAGCTGCAGGAATAAAGATGCTGACCAAGAGCAAGCAGAGTTTTTTGTGCACAGAAGCAGAGGGAGGAATGATCTCATTGGGGAGCAGCCACCTTCCCAAACGGATGAAAGTAAGATGTGCTGCTTGGTTACGGGAGCAGATAATGTCCATGGGATCAGCAGAAAACATCCTTGGTAGTAGGCACTGCTGAAAGCTCTTTGTATACTGCCTTCCTTGGCTGCTGGCCAGGCAGCTATCCGTCTTCTGAGTATGTGGAGGGTCTATGTTCTGAGTTAACCCTACACACAGTAACTACAAAGCAAAAATCGATAGTTGAAGACTAAAAGACAAAAGAAGGAAATGAAAGCATACCCTACAGAAAATTAACAATTTACAAAGGATGACAGTAAAAGAGGAAGACAGGCAAAAGGGGCCTACGAAACAGTCATAAAAGAACTAATAAGATGATATTAGTAAGGCCTTACCTATTAATAATTACTTTAAATATAAATGAATTAAATTCCCCAATTAAAAGGCATAGAATGGCTGAATGGGTAAAAAAACAACAGACAACCCAAATATGTGCTGCTGACAAGTGACTCATTCAATTTTAAGGCTACACATAGACTGAAAGTGAAGGAATAAAAAAAGATATGCAAATGAAATGAAATGCAAATGAAAACCAAAAGAGAACATGAATAGCTATGCTTATATCAGATTAAATAGACTTTAACTTAAAAGATGTAACAAAGACAAAGAAGATCATTATATAGTGACAAAGTGTCCAATCAATCAAAAAGATATAAGAATTATAAATATATATGCACCTAACTTCCAAGCATCTAAATATATCAAGCAAATGCTAACAGTTATAGAAGGAGAAATAGACAATACAATAATAGTAGGGAACCACAGTACCTCACTTTCAATAATGGAAAGGTCAGGACCAAAATCAATAAGGAAATATTGGAACTGAGCTATACCTTAGACCGAATGGACAAACAGAAATATACAGAGCATTGTAGCCAACCACAACAGAATATACATTCTTAAGTGCATACAGAATATTCTCCAAGATAAATGATATATTAGGTCACAAAATAAGTGCTAGCAAACTTGATAAGATTGAAATAATACCAAATATCTTTTCTGACCACAATGATATGAAACTAGATATCAACAAAAAGAGAAAAACTGGATAATTCACAAATAGGTAGAAATTAAAGAGCACATTCCCAAATAATCAATGGGACAAAAAAAATATTAAATGTAAATCAAAATGAAAAAAAAACTTGAAACAAATAAAAATATAAATACAACATATCAAAACTAATGAGATGCAGCAAAAGCAGTCTAATAAGGAAGTTTATACCAATAAGTGCCTACATTAAGAAGAAAAATCTTAAAATAAACAACATAACTTTACACCACAAGGAACTAGAAAATAAACACACTAATCCCAAAGTTACTCAAAAGAAGGAAATAATAAACATTAGAGCAGAAAAAAATGGATAACTTCCTAGAAACATACAATCTGCCAAGACTGATTGTTAAGAAATATAAAACCTAAACAGACGAATAATTAGCGAGACACTGAATGAGTAAGCAAAACATCCCAACAAAAAGCCCAGGACCAAATGTCTTTACTGAATTCTACCAAACATTTAAAGAAAAATTAATATCAATCCTTTCTAAACTCTTCCAAAAATATGATGGGAGAGAACGCTCTCAAAATTATGTCATGAGGCCACCATTACTCTAATATCAAAACTAGATAAGTACACTAGAAGAAAATGACAAGCCTATGTCCCTGATGAATGTAGATGTAAAAATTCTGTACAAAATAAGAGCAAACAAAATTCAACAGTGCATGAAAACAATGATACACCAGGATCAAGCAGGATTTATTCCTGAGATGCAAGGATGGCTCAACATATGCAAATCAATAAATAAAATGAGAAAAAATATTTGCAAGCTTTCTATCTGATGAGTTAATATCCAAAACATATAAGAAATTCATAAAATTTGATAGCAAAAAACAACAATCTAATTTAAAAATGGGCAGAGAGCCTGATAAATTTTTTCCAAAGAAGACATACAAATGGCCAACAACAACATGAAAAGATGCTTAAAATCATTAACCATGTGAGAAATGCAAATCAAAATGAGATATCACCTCACACCTGTTAGACTGGCTATTATGAAATGGAAAGATAAGTGTTGGCAAGGATGTGGAGAAAAAGAAACTCTTGTGGACCATCAGTAGGAATGTAAATTGACACATAGATTGTAAAAAATGGTATGGAGGTTCTTTAAAATTACAAATAGAATTACGATATGATCCAGCAGACCCATTTACTGGCATATATTCAAAGGGAAATACATTACTATCCTGAAGAGATATGTCCACTTGTATGTTTATTGCACCATTATTTACAATAGCCAAGACATGGAAACACCTAATTCCATTGATAAATGAATGGTTAAAGAGTTATTCATCCACATAAAAAAAGGAAATGTTGTCATTTGTGACAGCATGGATGGACCTTGGGACATTAGGCTAAGTGAAATAAACCAGACACACAAAGACAAATACTGTATGATGTTACTTATATATGTGTGGAATCTAAAAAAGCTGAATTCATAGAAACAGAGAGTAAAATGGTGATCGTTAGGGGGTGGGAGAAATGGGCAGATGTCAAAAGTACAAACTTCCCCTTATTAGATGAATAAGTTCTGGGGATCTAAAGTATAGGATTGTGACTATAGTTAACGATACTGTATTATATACTTGAAAGTTGCTAAAGGAGTAAATCTTAAATGTTCTCACAACAAAAAGTAATTATGTAAGGTGATGGAGGTGTCAAGTAACATTATTGTGACAATCATTTAGCAATATACACATGTATCAAATCATCACTTTGTCCACCTTAAATTACACAATGCTGTATGTTAATTATATACCAATAAAGCTAGAAAAACATCGCAATGCATACAAAGAAACAGAAAAGCATGACCCATTCACAGGAAAAAAAATAATTCAACAAAAACTTCCCTGAAAAAGATCTGATGGCAGGCTCAGAAAAGACCTGAAAAGACTCAAAGTTACACATCAGAGTGTTGTTGCTTGGCTCATAGATAGCCTACAACATTAAAAATTTACCATAATCAAAAACAACAACACCTTGGGTAAGGAGGAAAATGTGATTTCCAAAATCATCGCATTATCAAATTCAAATGTCCAGTTTTCAAGAAAAAAATTCACAAAGCCTATGAAGAAAAATAAAGTATGACCCATTCAAAGGGAAAAAAATTAATCAACATAAACAGTCTCTGAAAGATTTTATGGCAGATATACTAGACAAAGACTTTATTAAAACAACTGTCTGGAAAAGCTAAAAGATCTAAAGGAAAATGTGGATAAAACTGAGAAAACAAACAATATATGAATAAATTGAAAATATAAATATAGAGATCTAAATCCTAAAAAAATTCTGTATCTAAAAAGTACAATAATTGAAATGTAAAATTTTCTAAAGGATTTCAGAGTCAGGTTTGACCAGGCAGAAGAATTAGTGAACTTGTGTGCTGGCTGGAAAATTACTGCTTGGCTATCGCCCATGGGAACATAGGCTATCGCCCATGGGAACATAACATTCTAACAATAAGCTTTCTGCTTCTGTACCCCCGCTTGCACACCTGACTTGTGGGGTGACAGGTAGTGAATAAGAGAAAGATAGACCTTTGTGTTTAAGACAGAATGAGGAATGAGATTTAGGGCTTAAAAACCCTGTACCTCTCTACATTTCGGGGCTGCTTAATTTGGGGTCTACGTACCCCTGGCAGACCCAGCTGGCTGAATAAAGAGTGTGTTTCCTATGACTCACTGATTTCTGGTGGTCTGTGTGTCTTTCGGGGGCTGGTGGCTACAACACTTGAAGATAGGACAATGGAAATTACTGAGTTTGAGGACAGAAAGAAAAAAGAAGAAAAGTAAACAGAGCCCATAGGACCTGTGGGACACCATCAAGTGGATCAACATACACACTATAGGAGTCCAAGATGAAGAAAAGAGAGAGGGGCAGAGAGACTATTTGAAGAAATACTGCCTGAAAACATAACATATTTGATGAAAATCATAAATATAAATATCCAAGGAGTTCAAAGAACTCCAAGTTAATTGAACTCAAAGAGACCCACATAGAGACACATTATAATCAATCTTGAAAGCAACAAGAGAGAAGGAAATCATCACAAACAAGCAATCCTCAATTAGAGTATCAGCAGATTTCTCATCAAAAACTTTGGAGGCCGGGTGGCAGTAGGATGACATATACACAATACTAAAAGAAAAAAAAAAACCCTATCAATCAAGAATCTTATATCCAGCAAAACCATTTTTCAAAAGTAAGGGAGAAATAAAGACATTCCCAGACTAGACCTGCTCAGTATTACATACTCAAGAGAGTCCTGCATGTTGAAATGAAGGGACACTAGACAGTAACTCATAGCTGTATGAAGAAATAAAGATCTCAATAAAGGTAAATACATGGTAAATTATAAAAGCAACTAGTATTAAAACAATGGTTTGTAACTGCACTTTTGTTTTCTATGTGATTTAAGAGACTAATGCATGTTGAAAAAACATTATTCGTTCAAAAGTTAGTATCATTGTTACTATGGTTGTAACTCCACACTTTGTTTTATACATAATTCAAGAGGCTAATGCAGTTAAAAAGAATTATTTATCCTTTTGGAATAAAATGTATAACGATGTAACTTTTTCATATTAACAACCAAAAGGAATGGGAACTGTGGATAACAAAGGAATCCTTTGGAAAGTTATCTTACAGGGTGATTTGATTATAAATTCCTATCTGGGCAGGTCATGGTGGGTAGTCACTCTCCAGGCATATAACTTCTTTACTAAAAGGCTTATCTTTGCCTTAAGCAAGCCCTGTCCTTTGTTTCTGTGCATCTAGGTAAACACACCTTTGAAATATCCCCTTTCAGACCCTCCTTCTAATACCTGACATTCCTCCTCAATCTCAAATGCATAAAAGAAACTGCAAGCTGTTATTCTATGAAGCATTTTTCTTCACCTGTTGCGATCTTCCTTCTAGGTATATCTTGTTTGACTTAAATACATTTTTATAAAAATTCTCTACAGGTTTGGACATTCTTATGTTGACAGGACAGAGCTGTAAAGGAGCAGAGTTTCTGTATGTTATTGAAGTTAAACTGTTGTCAATTCTAATTAGATTATAACTTTAGAACGTTAAATATAATCCCCATGGTAACCACAAAGAAACAGCTATAGAAAGAAATTTAAACATTTCACTCTAAGAAATTGACTAAGCACAAAATAAGACAGGAATGCAGAAAATGAGAGACAAAAATGAGATAATACATCTAGAAGACAAATAGCGAAAAAATAGAAGCAAGTCCATCCTTATCGGTAACTACTTTAAGTAGATTAAACTCTCCAAATAAAAAACAGAGATTGGAAGAATGGATTTAAAAAAGAAAACATTATCTAAGTATTTTCCTTTTATAAGACACTCATTTTAGATCAGAATACATAAATAGGTTGAAAGTAAAAGTATAGAAGAGATATTCTATACAAGTAGCACCCAAAAGAGAGTAGAGTGGCTATACTAATATCAGACAAAATAGATTTTAAATCTAATACACCTATGTTCATAGCAGCATTATTCATAATAGCTAAAATGTGGAAGCATTTTAAGTGTTCATCAATAGATGAATGGGTAAGCAAAATGTTGTCTATACATGCAGTGGAATATTCTTCTACTTTGGAAAAGATGGAAATTATATTACAACATGGATGAAACTTGAGAACATCATGCTAAGTGAAATAAATCAGTCACAAAAAGACAAATACCATATGATTCCACTTTTGTGAGGTACTGTGAGAATGGACGAAATCCATAGAGACAGAGAGTAGAGTAGTAGTTGCCAAGGACTGGGGACTGGGAGGAATGGGGAGTTATTGTTTGATGGATATAGTGTTTCAGTTTTAGAGGATGAAGGGTTCTGGAGATGAATGATGGTAATGATCGCACAATATTATGAATATATATAACACCACTGAACTGTACACTTAAAAATAGTTAAGATGGTAATTTTATTATGTGTATTTTACTGCAATAAGAAAAAATTGGGGGAAAAGTTATGTCTCTCTTCTACCCAGTTGTTTTGTGACTTTGTGTGTGTGTGTTTGGGCAAGCAAGTCAGTAGAAAGTAACAAGTACTGGCTAAAGATTCCCAACTATGTTTCATACTCCTGAACAGGAGAAACTTCTCTTTCCTGGTTTTAATCACATTTATTTGAATTATTTCATTTCTCTTTTCCAGAAAATCACATTAAACTATAAAAAATTTGAAATTCATAGGACCAAATTATTGGCACTGGAAAACAAAAAAGGGTGTTTTATGGAAATAACTCTGAACAATTTATTCACTGTGAACAGATGATCCGCACTAGATTAAAATTTCATCTCAATTCAGCGCATCCTTCAGTATATGCAGAGAAAGGAAAAGGGAACTTGAAGAGAACATATATTTAATTGAAAACTTTAGCTCACAGCCCACCAATTGAACAAGGCACACTAGGAAAAAAATTTGTTGAATATTAGACTAAGTGGTTAAACTAGGTTTTGTCTGTTAATATAAAATACATCAATATTCTTACCAAGTACATACTGAAATAGTGTAAAATTATTTACTAAGCACCAAAGAATATTTTTAATATGTAAAAAAGACTGGAAAAAATTGAGACCTCAACCTGAATCTGACAAAATAAATTTAAAAGATAAGGTAATTTGTAAATTTAAAAAGCATCTGTATTAGCGTTCTCCAGAGAACAAGAACCAATAGAGGGTGTGCATGTGCATACACACACACACACACACACACACTCTCTCTCTCTCTCTCTCTCTCTCTTTCGAAAGATAGCGCAAATGTCCAATGGCAGGAGAAGATGGGTATCTCAGTTCAAGTAGAGAATAAATTTACCCTTTCCTCAGTTTTTTGTTCTATTTTGTCTATTTCCCATTTTAAAAAAAGTGCAGCTCACTGCCAGCATTAATTTTATATAAACACGCTCTTTGAGACTAAAACAAATCTGTCTAGTTTTCAATGTGAAAATAAAATATAAAAACTGTTCTTGGAGTTATTTCTAAACAGAATTTGTCTCTAATCCTAATGCAACAGAAATGTATATGATGATCAGTACTTAATAAATTTTTTTTCGTGTGGTAAATTTCAAAGCATGGAGCAACACCAAGCGAAATATGACATTCCACACAAAAACATCACGTTTCTCTCTGGATTTTAACTTTGCAGCGACCAGTTGGATTCTGATTCCCTGATGTTACTGGTATGATCTTGAGGAACTGTCTTCCAGACAGGTGAAGAGGTGTGACATCATCAGAGCACAGATGACCGCAAAGATGTTGCTGCCCTGCCTTGTGATACTTTTCCAGCATTTTTTCAATCAACGTTGGTCTGAAGTTCACATGGCTGATCATGTGTTCAGGATTGCTCTTCTTAAACAGGATGTAGGAGTTCAGCATTGCAATGTTTAGAAAGTGGTGACAGAATTTCTTATACCAAAACTTGTGCCTTTTGCGCTGTTGGATAAGAAATAAGCACCTGATCAACCGAGTTCGCTGCTCTCATATTCTCATTATAATCTACAATGACACATGGCTTCTTAGTTTTCTTTCCATTTCTGCTGTCTACTTCAAGTACAGTATCATTGTGGAAGGCAGACAACATTGTCACCTCCTTGTCACACCATTTCAGTGCCATAAATTCACCACAGAATCTGGTTACAGTAGTCCCCTTTGCAATCCCTTCTTTTCAGATCTTTTGGCATCTGTTTTCTGTTCAAACAAGCTGTCTCAACTGTATCAGTCCTATTTTGATGTAACACTCTGAAAAGCAGGGGAGATGTATGGCAAACTTTGAGGGTAAAGTTTGGACTGTAATCTGTGAGTTATCTCAGGGTAAACGCTGCAGCTGCAAGCACCACCAGTGAATATACTCAGGGAAAATGGGAAATGGATTAGGCCCTCAACAGAATGGATGATGCCTGAAGGACATTTTCTTTACTCAGTTTACTAATTCAAATGCCAATATCTTCTGGAAACTCCTTCACAGATATACCCAGAAATAGTTTCCCCAGTTGTCTGGGCATCCCTTAGCCCAGTGGTCCCAATCTTTTTGGCACCAGGGACCAGTGTTCTTATGAGAATCTAATGCCTGATGATCTGAGGTGGAGCTGACGAGGTGATGCTAGTGCTGGGGAGCAGTTGCAAATATAGATGAAGTTTTGCTCACTCACCTTCCCCTCACCTCCTGCTGTGCAGCCCAGTTTCTAACAGGCCAATGACTGGTACCAGGGGTTGGGAAGCCCTGCCTTAGCCTGAGGAAGTTGACACATAAAATTAACCTTCACACCATCTAATGAATTTGAATCTATCTTTTGACGGCTCATATTGCTACTATTGGTCAAGACCCCTTCTCTATTTTGCCCTCTTCTATCTCTCTGCCGATGTTTCTTTTTGTCTGCAGAATCCCAGGATGAGAAGGGCACAGCATCCTGGGGTTGCCCTTGAGGGCCTGAAGGGAGAAGCTGGGGGCCAGGGAAAGAACCCACCTCTGGAGTGGGAACTTGACAGGGAGTACAGTGGGGAGGGGATGTGATGAAGGGGTTTTAAGCAAGATAAGCAGACAGCAGGAGTGGGCCCAAAGTTAGAAAGGCCGTTGGAGATTTTAATGGAAATGGACTTTGACCTGGGACTTGCAGGGGAGACACCCCCTAAAAGTGTCTCAGGGCCAGGCAAGACAGAGATTGTAACATCCACAGTGGCCCCCTGTACACATACACTGGTGTGTGCAGCACATGGGATGGAGAAGTCCTCTGAAAGGCAGGTTGCAAGAGGAAAGAAGAAAATATTTCCCTGAAAGTGACTCTTCCTACACCTGCTTTCCAGCGTAGGACACTATGTAAGCGTGGAGCTGGTATAGGCGGGGACTGAGCCTCCCACCCTACCCTGACCTCCTCAGGTTCTGTACCTCCTTTCCCCCAGTGGCATCCAGTCTCTGGATTCAGAGCCACCTGGATATTTTGTATCCAGTACAGCAGGGCTGCCTCCATTATACTGAAGTTGAATGTTTTAACCAGTGTAAGGTAAAATCTTAAGAGTTGTGAGGGCCACTTATATTAAATGTTGGGTTTTCTTCTTAAGTCAAAAAAAGTTTAGTTAAAAATATTTTTTTGAGGGGTAGAGACTGACAGAGTCGCTCCTTGAACAAACTCTACTCAGGCTCCTCTGAGCTCCTTTTCAACCATATCTGACATTTGGGCTTCCTGTTCCTCTCTGCACTGTCCAATTTTAGCAAGAATCCTCATAAATCAATTTATCCAGACTCCTTCATCTTCCATATCTGATCAGATTCCACATCCATGACCATTTCCCCAGGTGATGTCTGATCACTCTGGCCTGCTTTGAGCAAGAATTCTGTTAGGTGAGTTTAGCCAGAATTCCTCCTTAATCCTGATATTTCCTCTTAGTACTTTTTCACTCACTGACCCCCACCCCACTACTCTTGATCTTTGGCTGTAAATTCTCACTTGTCTTTGTTCAGAGTTGACCCCAATCTCCCAGCCTCCAATACTCCATTGCAGTGGTCCCTATACCTATTATAATAGTTCTCCCTTGAATAAAGTCATTCTTACCATCATTAACAAGTGTCATGAATAATTTTTTCTTTAACAAGGCAAATGTCCTGCAAGTGCCCCAAGTGTGATTCAGCCAATGTGGGCTTTGGTTGGATCCAGGAACATGCCTCATATCCACCGTAACTATGGCCAAGATCTTTGAATATGGTAGGATATCATTCTCTTAATGAGGTTATGTTAGGTGGCAAAGGTGAAGTGGTCTTACAGATGCAGTTAAGGTCCATAATCAGTTGGCTATAAGATAATTAAAAGGAAGATTTCCCTCAGGGTTAGCCTTTTTAAAAGATTGTCTACAGATCAGACACAGAGGCAATCAAAAAGAAGTGAAGCCAGGAACAGTTTCCTGCTGGCTTTAAAAAACAATCAAAGGAAAGATAACCAGTAACTAATAAAATGGTTGACTACAGGAGTGGGGAGGAATAGAATAAAAATGATAGAAATCAGAATAAAAGTGACAGAAGGGTGACACTTCTGAGTATATCATTTGTACTCAAAAATGAAATTAAGGATTGGAAAAAAACTTTGAAATTGAAAACAAAGTAATAAATGAGCCCAATCGTATTTCAAACGAATACCATAATCACACAAAAGAAACAAAAACCAATTCAAGTCATTTTTGAACACAGTAATTTTTATTACATCCATTCAGACAAAAGACAACAGTAACTGTTAAGAATTTTTAATTCTACCTAACTAGTTAATTTTTTTTTGCAGTGGTGTGGGTGTAGCAATTCTGAAATTTTTATATGTAAAATATGAATGAACATGTGCTTAAGTGTATTGAGGTTGTGGAGCCTAGGTTTCCTAGTCATGAAGAAAGGAGATGCAGAAATATAAGGGAGAAGGAGAAGATAAGTCCCATGGTGTTGAATTGGAATTAGTTATTAGCATAATTCAAAGTGTGTGTGTGTGTGTCTGTGTGTGTGTGTGTCTATTTCCTAGCTCTGTCTACTAAAGGGCCTAGTAACAACGAACACACCACAACCCAAATCTTGGTTTCTAAATTTTATTTCCCAATGATAGAAACAAGGTTTCTTTGGAGAATTGGTTGATTGAGGCAAGCAAGTATGAGGTTGAGATTAGGGGAGGGTAAATACAAGATTAGCCTAGGACACCTTTTGCTGGAAAGTAAGGAAATACAAAAATAAGGAATAGGTAAAAATGAAACAGGAGACAGGTTGAATGGGCTACCACTGGCCAAATTTGACAAAAATTTGACAAAAAAATGACAATTTTATCATCAAAATGAAAGATGAATTTTCCAATGTCGTGTAAGGAGCTTGGGAGTCATCACTCCCATCTATGTAGTAAGAAAAAATTTTAACAAACTGAAAATCAACAACTCTTTCTTCTTAGACTCTTAGATCCATCTGAAAATTTGAAGTCACAGTGCAAATTACTGCCTCCAACATCAGAGAGACAGACAGGTAGACACAGAGAATTACAACTTATTAAAGCAGTAATACTTGAGCAAAAACCTCAGATAGGACCACTGACAGGGTAGATAAACCCAAATTGTAATGGACAAATTGATGGAGGCAGAATGTAGATATGTTTGAGATTCAAAAACTCCAGGAGACCCACACTATTGTGAGGTTTATTTCCAGTAACTCTACCAGGCTTTCATAGTGAAGATTAGAGAAAAAGCTCCTTGTGCTTCTAGCAGGGAGAAAGGGAAAGTAGTCATTGTGAAATAAACCTGATTCTTCTTAATAAAATATAATCTCAAAACAATTTCACCAGAGCCTAACCAACTGGAGTTTTACCCGACTGACATGGTGGAAGGAAAATACCCAACTGCATCCGCTCTAGCCTTCCTGTCTTAGCTAGGGGGTGTTTGTTGGGAGTGGGGACTGAGAAGCACTTATGAAGGTCACAGCATAGCAGTATAGGCTCACTAAAAGATTGAATCTTGATCATAGCACTATAAAATGCTTCCCCTGGCCCTATACCTTACTACCAAATCAACAGGGCTGTATATAACAACAGAGTAATATGATTGAAAGAACTGTGCATCTCAGACCTTATTTAAGAAATCTCTAAGGAACTCCCCAAAACAAAACAAAAAACAAAAAAGAAACAAACAAACATATGAGACAAAAATAGGGACACTAGAGGAAATTTTAGCCTCTGACACCTACAGTTATAGCAAACAATAAACACAATCTAGCCCCAATCAAGTCAACATAAAATCTCACACTAAACGTCTATTTACTTCAGTTAATCTTAATCTTAATATTTACCCTGAAAAAAAATTTACTTTGACTTCAAATTTCAAGTTGATATCTTTTAACTGATCTTAGTTTTAAACAACCTGGAACTTGAACCTGAGCTTGAATTTTCCTTTGATTTTGACCTTGGCACCAAATCAGACCTACTCTTTGTTTCTGATTAACAGCAGTAATCCTCATGTCCTTGACACTGAACTTGACATCCATCTTGAAATCTGTTTTTACTTTGACTCCGATTTAGTCCCACATCATGTTCCAGACTATCATCCATGTCTGGTCTAAATATTAACTTGATTTCAACCATATCTTGATATTGAACTGGAACTTAAACTTCACTTTGATATTAAACTTGAACTTTACCATGATCTTGTCCATAATTAAAATCTACTTTCTGTGCCAGACTATCAAGTATGTCTACTTCTGAGTGTGTTACCGAACTCAAAGGGTTCATTTTACCTGAGTGCATCAATAGTGAAAAGAGACATGGACAGGAGTTTGCAGCAAAGAAACTTTATTTAAGGAAATGGCACCAAGCTCGAAGACACAAGTGAGCTAGTGCTCAAAGATCTGGTTCCCCGATGGCCTCTAGGAGACAGGTTATAAAGGGGAAAACTCATTAGCTAGGGAGTTGGCTCTACTGATTGGTCAGGGCTAGGGTAGGAGGCAGTTGATCATTGAATCAGGTCCTGATGTCAATTATGGCGTCGTTCCATCTGTTTTCAAAGGGATGGTGGTAGGATCATTCCACCTTCATGGGTGTGGATCTGCAAGATATTATCTTTAGTTTGAGGGAAACTCTTGTTTTGGTGGTTAACAGACCTGAGGCTTTGTTCTAAAGATGATTTGGTGCTGACTTAAGGGACTCTTTGGTACTTAAATATTATGCAAATGGATAAGGCAAGGAAAAAAGAGAGTGAGCCCAAGACCAGTTTGGATCAAGGAGAAAGAGAAAAGGTCATTTTTTAAAAAGTGAAGATTTACATATTACAAATGTAAACTTGAAATTAACGATGATGTTGACCTTTAACTTTGCCTAGATCTTGACATATATCCTTGACCTTAATTCCATACTTGACCTTGATCTTGGATCTCAATGACGATCTGTCTCTATATTAATCAAGTCTCAATTTGAATACAAACTTGATCTTGATCCTGAATATAACTTTGACCTTAAACTGACCTTGAAACTGACCTTGACTTGATTCAGATTTTCATATTGTCTCTACTATTGTCAAGATGATATCTAGACCCGACTGTGAATTTGACATTGATCTTGACCTTGATCATGATTTATACACGCTTTCTCATCTATGATTCAGGACATGTCTGGCCATGATTGTGAACTTCTATATATGTTCCTGGTCTTGGAAGTTACCTTGACCCTAACCTTCAAATTAACCTTAAGCTTGATATTGATGTTGAATTCAACCTTGACTTTTACCCGGATTCAAATCTTTTTATTTTTTTTTAAATTGTCCAGACCATATCTAGATCTGACTGTGAACTAAACTTGATCTTGACCTTGACAACACTGACCTTAACTTTGACAAAGAAATTGACCTTGTCCTTTCCCCTATTTGGGCCTATCTATCAAGCATGTATAGCCTTGGTCATAAAGTTTAACTGGACCTTGAATTTGGCCTTAACCTTAAATTTATATTCACCTTCAACCAATTCCTGTGCTTCACTTTCATCAAGACCCCATAGATGAATTCAACCCAGATACTGACTTTGGTCTTATAGCAGGATTCATCCCTGATGTTGTATTCAGTCCCATAACCAGATTTATACCTCATAATTACTCATCCTTATGTGTGGATTTAACCCTGATGACCACCTCAGCACTGCACCTGGATTCAGCCAGATGTTGAACTCAGTCCTGCAGAAAGATTTGTCCTTATGATGGTCATTTGGGTTTATTCCTGATGATGCCCTCTGTTGTGAAGCTGACTTTATCACCTATGATAACCTTACTCCACTGAAAAATTCATTCCAGATACTAATCTCAGCCCTGCATCAGGGATCATTCCCAATGATAATCTCATCTCTGCAGTTGCGTTCATTTTTGATGGTCTCAAACCTACACATGGATTCATCTGTGATGATCTTAATGTGAAAACCATGTTCAGTTCTGAAGATTACCTAATCTCTACAGAAAATTTCATTTCCAATGATGACCTCCGCCTGGCAGACAAATTCATTTCAGAAATTGATCTCATTCTAGCAGCAGGGTTATACTTGATTATGTCCTTAGCCAGGGAACTGGATTCATCTCCAGTGTTGACCTCAGTCTCACAGATGTCTCACCCGTGATGATAACCTCAGCCCTGTGTTTGAATTTGTCCCAGATGTTGACTTCATTTCTGCAGCATAATTCGTCTCTGATGATTATAGTCCCCATCTTTATTTCTATCTCTAGCCGGAGCTCTTGTCTAGCCTTAACCCATCTAATGATTCTAACACCAATTCCACTTTGTGTGGGGTTCCCCCACTACCAAGCAGTTCTTTGACACCAGTTGAGTGTCTTACAATTCAACTCAATTCTAATACTATCTACCTGGAGATAGTGTCAGATCCCAGATGATCTGTGTTAAGTCCTACAAGACTGCCCCCTCCCCCACTTCAGATGTAGATACCAAGTCCAAGTTGTCACTTGTGCTTCTATTTAGCTGTAGACTGGAGGATGATCACCATCTCAGGTTTAATTTGCTAGAGCAGATCACAGAACTTAGAGGAACATTTTTCCTACTAGGTTACTGGTTTATCCTCTACCCTCAAGGTTCTTTTTGTTAATCTAATAGTCAAATAGGAACCCTTGGCAAGGAGGCTACTGAATGAAATTTAATGGACTGATCTAAATGAACCTCCATAGGAGTGGAAAAATCTCTGGTCTGGCAGGCAGACTAAACTTTACAGCCTTGGTTCTGCCACAATTCCCCATGCTACCCAATTTCCCCCTTCCCTTGCTAGCCAAACTTATTGAAATACTTGATATTTCCACTTCTTAATGTCTTACTCATTCCTAATCCCCATGGCAATTTTCTTCTTATCCCCATCTTTCACAATAGTTCTGAGGAAAG
>NW_006435779.1:151222-163413 GCF_000325575.1 Pteropus alecto
AAAGAGTGAAGGAATATATAAAACAGCATCACTTTAACCAAGCTGCTAAAATTACTAACATTATGAAGATTGAGTTATGAAGAAAGACTTCATTCTAATTAGCTTAGTATTTTTTTTTTTTTAAACTTTCTAGTCCTGTGTCAATGCCCAGATATACTTCTGGACCTCCAGATAATCCTGATTACCCCTAAAGGACTCACATATACATCTACCTGGCATTTATCATCCAGACTGCCTGACATATGACTGATGACCACCCTAGACAAATCCTAAGGCTAAGAATGCAGGACTAATAATTCTCAAGAATACGCTTTTTACTATAAGAACTTTTCACTTGTCTTTATTCTTTGGAACATTTCTGGGATTTTGCCTAGCTATGTTGCAAGTTTGCAAACTCTAAGAACCTTGAATAAATCATTATCATTGATTTCTAACTAAAGCCTCCAAATTCTTTTTGAGCTTGTTTGACAGTTCTCACCAAGGACAATCTTGTTTCTAAATCCAGTAGACATTTTAAAGTCCGTGAATTCCTTGGATCTGAATAAAATTAGACACTGATGACCATTTTCTCCTTCTATAACATTCTTCTCCCCATTGGGGGAAGAACATAATGCTCTCCTGATTTTTTTCTTACCTCTCTTGATATTTCCTCTTTGCCTCTGCATTGCAGGATCATTCTTCTCTAACTGGTCATTAAACGTTGCAGGAGCTCAGGCTTCAGTCCTGGGCCCTCTCCTCTTCCTCCCCTTTACCTACTTAAAGGTCTACCTTCCTGAATGTTGTATCTCCCACTCATCCTCACCCCCAAACCTCTTCAATGATTGCCTAATTCCTACTCACCTTTGGATCTCAGCTTAAATGGCATTTTCTGAGGAAAGACCTTTCCTGGACTGTCTTGGTCAAACCTCTGCACTACTTGCGTAACTTGGTTCTGAGCCACATTGCCTAGGTTCAAATCCTGGTGCCAACACTCAGTAGCCATAGGACCCTAGGAAAGTGAAGAAATCTCATAATATAACCAAGTCCAAGCCCATACCACTTGCTGCATGACAGCCAATGATTAAAGTGACAAGGTGTTAGGGCAAGGAAAGCAACTTTATTTGAAAAGCCAGCAAACTGAGCAGACTAGTGTCCTAAAAGGATTAGTGTCCTAAAGAACCATTTTAAGAAAGTGCAGAATTCCCTTTTATATCAAGGGAAATGGGAAATCTTTTATATAGATGTCTAAGGACAATTGTGATTTGTTCTTAGTCTATTGACTCTAGTCGGTGTGAGTCTGGTTATGAGGTTCCTGCCGATCTTTGATAAAAATCATTATTTTTGTACATACTTCCCTTATCTCCTCAGGAGAAGCAGTTTCTGGTAAGGGGCCATTTTTGTAGAATTCCTCTAATGATTCCATGGGAATAAAGCAGATTCCATGGGAATAAAGCAGATGAAGTCAGAGGGTCGAGCATTTCACTCTGTTACAATTCCTCACTGTCAATGGTCCATTCCACAATCCTGTGGGATTAAGGACAAAGGGAGGTTGTCTCTCATCTGGACACACAAGGTCGGTTAGGAGAACTTGTGGAAATAGAACCCTTTGACTTGACTTATAGAATATTCTTTAGTGCCTTTCTTAGGCATAGACACCCTAGGAGTATTCATGGGCATTTCTCTTTTTGCTTTCTAAGTTAGCACAGCCTCTTCTTATAAATAACATATAGGCTACTATCACTATAAGGAGGAGAGTGAGATACAATTTAAGGATATCTCCCTGGATTGAATGTACCCCGTTAGGGATCCATAAAAAAAGGGCCTGTAAATCAGTCTCCCATATCACCTAGATTTAATCCCTTTTGATGATCCAAAGTCTGCTGGAGCTAAGCAGCTTGTTATCTAATTTTAGCAATATGAGTCTCCACCTCAGAAGAGGAATCGATACACGTATAGCCAGTAGTATTTGCAACCATACAGACTATACTTTTTCAGCAAGCATATAATCTAGGGCTGTATGATTGTCAAGCACAACTTTACCAAGAGAGTTCAAGGATTTTTGCTGCTTGGCAAGAGCTAAAGTGGTTTCATTTGCAATAATAGCTAAGGTTAGCTGTCACTGTCCACCAGGGAAGGAGGATGTAGTCAAAGAAATCTTTCTATGCAGGGATGACTCCCCAGAAGAGAGCCAGGACATACAAAGCATATATATTTTCATTTTACTTATCTCTTTCAGGTCTTTAAGTGTTTTGCAAGTCTACTGTTTGACTTGTTTCTGAGGTGGGGTGACTTCCGATGGATGTATGCATGGCTTCACTCCAGCCAGTTTAACAAACAAGTGGGTTTTCAGCAGAACCTCGAACAACCTCATCTACTTGGCAGCCAGTTGCTGTTCAGGTCTTTGTTCTCTCCAGGTTTTAAGGACTTGACCTTGGGCTAAAAAAGGTTAAGGGTCACATCAATGGGCTATACAGACCTGCTGTAGGCAAACTTATAGACAGAAGTTAGTATAGTGCCTAGAGTTTTAGCTATTGTCAGATATTGCAAGGCACTGACTGATTCACCAATTGGGGCAGAGACCTTGGAATGTCTGACCATACAGAATTTCACAGGGGCTTAAATTTAGCCTGCTTTGGAAGCTATCCTAATCTGTAACAGGGTAACCAGCAACACCTTGTCCCAAGTCAAATTTGTCTCCTGACATTTTGGCAAAAATCCTTTTCAAAGTGTGATTTTTTGTTTTTCCTGTTGACTGTGGTCTCCATCACAGGATGCATGTCCTGAACTACTTCGTTTATGGCTTGCAGATCCTCCTCACAGATCTCAGGGGGTAGCAGGTCTGCTTTTCTTTTTTTAATAATGGGCTTATGGGGGCCACATGTAAGTTCAAAGCTTGTTCTGGTGGGACCCTTATTGTCCTGGTGAAAAAGTCACATTTTGAGCATTTAATTTGCAAAGAAGATCCTGTTCCAGGAGAAGGCTTAGATATTCAGGCAGGTAATGTAAAGTCCCCTGGATGGCATTCCAAAGGCTGGACAAAGGAGTGGTTCTGCACTTCTCTAGAAACTCCTGTAACTGGAGTTGATTATAGTCTTTTTTTTTGTTAGTTTTGTGTTTATAACTGAATATGTAACACCTGTGTCTACCAGAAAGTCAATCAATTTGTTCGCCACTATCAATTTCACTCAGGGCTCCTGTGGGGAAACTGTAATTGGGCATTTTAAGCCCAAGGGAGCCCCTGGGCCCTTTCAATCCTCATCTGAATTTTCCACTATTTGAGAGGCTTCTTTTACTTACCCTCCATCTTCACCTTTTTTATTCTTGGGGCAATCTTTTCCCAATGCCTTTCTTTCTGGAATCCAATGCAGCGGCCAGGGAGGAGGCATTCTGCTTTGCATCTTCTATCTTAAAAACCTTAGAAGCAGTATCTACCAATTGAAGGGAATTCATGCCAAATGCTCCATTCAATTTATGCATTTTTCTCTTGTTATTAGGTTTGCTTTGTCTTATAAAGTTTATATTTACCATCCTAACATTCTTGGGGGCCTCGGGGTCAGCATCAGTATCCTTTCTAGGAATTCTGACAAATACTCAAACTTCTTTTGTTTAGGTACCCTTTTCACAGACCAGCTAAAATAAAAAGTTTGTTCATGTGGAGGAGTTCCTCTTTATAGGGTTAAACAGACCTGAAGTCAAGAACAAATTATATATACATACATATTAAATGCACACACACACACACACACACATACACAATCCCAAGCCTCTGACCTTGGGCGTTAAGCCTTTCTATAGGTATCAGCGCTATGGAAATTGTCCTGACCCGAAGGAGTTGCCCAGGCCAAATTGTTTCCAGGCTGGGTCTGAGATGGAGGAACTAAACCATATTTCTGTGGCCTGTGTACTGATTCAGGGGGTAATTCAGTTTGACTTCCATAAGGGGGTAGCCCTACTACTTGGGGCACTTCCTGTTCCCCTGTGTTAATCAAGGGCAATAGTCTAATGCTGGAGGTGCTGAAGGTGGCACTGGTGCTGGCAGCACAAGAGGTAGAGGAGGAGGCAAAAGTAATGGTGAATCAATGTTTCTTTCTCTCCATCCTCTATTTTTCCCTCTTGTAAAACATGTTTCTTCTCTGGGAGATTTTTCAGCCCTCTGCACCATAAGACAGCTACTGTCCTATTTCTTCTCATCTTGGTGCAATAGCACGAACATCTGTGCATAAGGGATTTCATCATCTTTCCGGGAGGTAGAGGAGGAGGCAAAAGTAATGGTGAACCAATGTTTCTTTCTCTCCATCCTCTATTTTTCCCTCTTGTAAAACATGTTTCTTCTCTGGGAGATTTTTCAGCCCTCTGCACCTTAAGACAGTTACTGTCCTATTTCTTCTCATCTTGGTGCAATAGCACGAACATCTGTGCATAAGGGATTTCATCATCTTTCCCAGCTCTCTCACAAAATAATTAAGAGAGCCACTGGGCACAGTGCTCTTCAGATCTTAATATGTATTGCAGCCATACGGTGTTACAGTAAAATACCATCCTTTTCTTAGTCATAGATTCATAATGGTAATTGGACCACTTATTCAGAATTCATCTTAATTGATTATCCATTGAGATAGAAGGAGCACCTCCTATTTTTTACGCCAAAAGTGTAGAGAGAGAGTACAAAGAAACAGAAAGCAGATACAGAAACAATTACAAATGCCTGGTTCATAAATTAGGTAAAATTCCTGTAACTATTCCCCTCTCCAACAGGATACCCCAAACAAATGCAAAACAAATTGGCTTATCCCAAAGGAAAAGCCTAAATGGAGGGGAAGGAAGTTTCCAGTTGTACATGCTGGGATACTTACCCTATTTCCAAATTACCAAATTGAGCCCGTCAGCTCACAGAGAATTGCTGATTCCTTGTCCCAATGGCCAGGTACTGAGGAAGTCAGTGCTGCTTTGGGGAATTAGAGGTAAAGCCTCCGAGACCAATGGCCTCGGCATTGCTAGGGACTTACCCAGAAAGCCCTCCCTTTCTTGGACGAACCAGCTATGAGCTGTGCCTCCTGAGTTGCAAATTTGTAACTGAGTCCAGGCTTGTCCCACTTGCCACATGGCAACAGAGTTGAGTGACAAGGTGTTAGAGCAAGGAAAGTGACTTTATTTGGAAAGCCAGCAAACCAAGAAGATGGAGGCCTAGCATCCTAAAGAACCATCTTAGGAAAGTACAGAATTCAGGCTTCTTTTATATCAAGGGAAGGGGGAAATGGGAAGGCTTCAAGGTTGATTGATGACAGCAAAAAAAAAAGGGTGCCAGCAGAGGTCCAAGAAGATTGTGAAACTTCTTTAGTCTCTTGACTCTAGTTGGTGTGAGTCTAGTTATGAGGTTCCTGTCAATCTTTGATAAACAATTATTATTTTTGTACATACTTCCTTTTCTCCTCAGGGGAGGCAGTTTTCAGTAAGGGGTTGTTTTTGTAAAACTCAAGCCTCAAGCAGAATTCCTCTAATGATTAACATGTAAGGCCATGGGAACAAAGCAGACTCGAACAAAATAAAGTCAGAGAGGCTGAGCATTTCACTATTACAATAATGCCAAAGTTTCCTAATCTATAAACAGATAATTATCTAGCGTATCAAATTGTTGAGGTTATTAATGAGTTTACACAAATAAACTGCTCAGAACAAGGTACAGTAAGTGCTCAATAAATCTTTGCAGTTATTATTATATACTTCTATATACTATGTGCTTCTTATTGGAGCTCTAGAATTTTACTATTTATTGGTAAGATGTTGATTATTAACCATCTCCTCAGTAGATCCTTGAGACAGCAATGATAAGTGCTTTGCCCATAAGTGCATCTCTAGTACCTAGCCTGGGGCTTAGCATTGTAGGTGTGCTGGATATTCTCCACCTGTCCCTCCAAATCCATTTTCCACCCTCACCTGATTCTGTACTCCAGGAGGCTGAGACTTCTGGGGACCATCCCTAAATGACACCCCTAGACATTTAACTTCTGGTAGTTCTAATTCTTGACTACAGAACTCCTCTCAGGCACTCACTCCTAATTACTTTCCAATTCAAGTGAATGTTTGGTGGTAGCAGCTCCCTTCACTGTACCCATCCACAAGGTGCTTCACTACTCATTGTTCCCATGTATCTGTAAACTGTCTCTTTCTTAAACTCTGCCCAATTACTCCAGTTAGCTGACATCTATTTCCTTTTGGGAAAGATACAACAGGTTGTTGGTCAATATTTGTTGAATGAATGATTTTTTACCATATGAAGTGTGAAATTAATAAACAGAAACCTCATTTAAAATGGAGTTGGGAGACTAGAAGAGAGAACTCTAATGTATGTCACTCAAAGCACACTAATAACCCCAACAGGAAGAGACATACCTTGTGACTCCCCAACAGGAAGTGATACTACTTTACTACCGCAGCAAGAAGATTCCTCTTTGCCCAGTAACAGCTCAGCCAATGGGAGACTGCAATGACTCAGCCGATGAAAATTCACTATACTTCGAACTTTCAGTTTCCTCCAATACTCTTCACTTATAACAGCCTCTCCCATGTCCATAAAAGTGTTCCTCTCCTTTGTTTTTCTGTACTTGCACAATGTCACCATTAGACTGCATGTCCCAAATTGCAATTTTGTTGTTCCCGAATAAACCCATGTTGCTATTTTTTTTTTTTAAGGCCAACAGAAGATAATAATCCTCAGTCCAAACCATGGCTAAAGTTGTTATGACGAGTTAAGATGAAACAAGAAGTGAGCATACATATATTTTTAAAAAGATGCGCGTTCTGGAGCAGTGGATCTCAGGTGAAAGACTGCATCCGAACAACCTGGAGGGCTTGTTAAACCCACATTGTTGGGCTCCGCCCACGGCATTCTGTTTTGTTAGGCTTGGGGGAATTAATTTGCATTTCTAACAGTTTTTCCTGCAATGTTGATGCTTCTAAGAGAAGACTAGAGGATGACAAACATTACGCTATAGAAATGCCAGAGGTTTTTGTTACTTATAAACCCCAAGTCTCATGGTTGCATTAGTATCTTTACAAATACAAAACGCCAAACAAAATATAATCTATGCTTTATTTTATACTTCTCAGATCATTATAATCTAAACAGAGGTTTCTGCTTAAAAAAAAAACGGGAAAAAAGAGCAATGTCAAGAATAAATGCTGGGAGCAGATGAGAGGGGGTGGAAGGCCCCAGCCTAGGAAGGGCTGCACACATTTTCAGGGCATACCAGCATAGTGGACCACGGAACTGGACCTAGTGAAGAACAGTTAAGCCAGGGCCAAGAGTCCTGAGGCTTGGGCACACAACAGATCTCCTTCCTGTCCACTTCAATCTGAGCTGCAATGGCATGAAGAAGAGCCAACAAATTGCCCAAAGTTCACCAGACACACTTCTTCCTTTAGCACAGTCAGGCCAGAGCACCCTGCTCTCCACACACACATGCACACTTATGCACACACTCACCCAGCACAGTAGTCATATTCACACACTTACAAACAATGCTTCTGATATCAGGCTCCATCATGGACTCAGGTTCCAACTCAGGGCCAAGGTGTGTGTGAGTTTCCTTAGCAGACTGACAAAAGGGCCATTGGAGAGTCAGAGAGACCTAGGGATCCAGCCAGGGAAATACTGCATTCTATACTCTGCTGGTGTGAGGGAAAATTCTACTGATTAATGGGCTGCCTAAGCTCATTAGAGAGATCCAGACACTGGTTCTGAAATGCCATCTAGTTCTGCTTTGCTTCTCAATAACCAGCTGATGAGAAAGCAGAGTGCCAGGAGGCCAGTCCCTAGGAGGTCCCCTAGCCCTGTGAGGTAGGGAATACAGTGGTTGTCAGGATCCAGGGCCTGGTGCCACATTAGCCGAGCCATCACTTCTGCCAGATACAGCAGGATTGTCACCTGTCATAAGAGCAAGCAGACACAAAAGACAATGACCAAGTCAGAAAGCCAAGTGCCATCAAGAAACACTAGCAGATTTCAAGGGCAGACACCAAGGAGGACGTATCGACTGTAGGTAGTCCCCTTCTTTGAGCTTCTCTTGGAGTCTGATGCCTAGCTATAAGCTTGTGTAGAGTTGATGAGTCCACCCTCATCCACACTTGCTTAGTCTCCCTCCCTGTGGATGAACCCTGCTCCTGGCATCCTGAAGTGCCAGATAGACCTGCTGCTGCTCAACAGCTTTGACCTTTTCTGCTGTACCAAGTCCACTCACCATTCTTGGAACTTTAGACATAAATCTTGCTGGGACTTCAACTTAGGTTTGCTGGAGGCCCTCTTGTGGGCAGCTTTACACAGCTAGCCTTTCCTGAAGGTGCCAGGGGGCAGTCCACACAACACTGGTCAGGTCTCAGGGTTCTTTGGTCCTTTGTTGTGGGCTGACCCTAACACCTCTATTGCTGCTGTTGCTCAGGACAGTTTCTCAGACTGCTCCAACCTATCTTTCAGGGTCAGGGTAATTCTGTGATTGCAAATGCCATAATTCAAGGAAATGTGAAAATGCTAGTCCCTTAGAGTTGCCTACTAGTGCCCAGTTATCCCTGCAGAGGCCCCAGGCCCAGTGGGACATCAGCCAGCTGTAGTCTTAGCACAGTCTGCTGAGTCCTACTCTGAGGCAGGCACTACATTAATCTCTTTCATGTCTTTATCACCATCCAGCTATGACTAAAGTCCACACATGCTTTTTAGCAACACCCCAGCAGGGGCCTGATCCCTGCCCACCCCATGTATGTGATGAGTGATGCATGTGGCCCATTTCATTAGCTGGACCTGGTCATCAGCTTGCTTCATTGCAACATGCTAAACCCTCGGGACAGCTCCTCTGATCCTCTGGTGGAGTGTGCAGTGAGCTGTATGCAGCCCTGTGCCTGGTGGTAGGTGGAGTTATGAATGTGCTATGTGGAGTGTGCCCTATTGCAGTGTGCAATGCAGAGTATGCTGTGTGGAATGTGTAGTACAGAGTATCCAGTAGGGATTGTGGAATGGCTTGTGTGTCTAGATCATGCTCTTGGGCTTGAATGAGTTGACTTGACTACTGGAAGCTGAGCACTGTATCCTGCATGTCCAGGAACTCCCAACCCCACCTCCTCAGCTTCTCTCCCAGGGCAGTGAACAAAGCTTGCTGGCTGATTAAACACTGGATGCTGCTTTGCTGCTGCCATAATTGTCCTTACCTGGATCAAGCCTGCTAGTAGATAGAATACCACAAAGGTCTTGCTGTTTGGGACTGCATGGCCTTCCACCATGTAGATGATGATGAAGAAAATAAGATGGCCTGGAATCACTAGAAAGAGCAGGACTCGGGCTGACATGGAATTGATTTCTGGAGGAAACATAACCAAGGAAGTTGTGTGACCTACTTGGCAGTGGAGGCCACCTTGGCATGCGACAGTCTCTAGTAAGGCAACCACATTCATTCAACTACTTCCTAAAGGTCTCAGAGAGTAATCCACATAGACCTGGACAGTTTACTGAGCACTTACTATATGGCAGGCATGTTCTAGCAGATAGGAATATAGTCTCTCTCAGGGAGCTGCCATTTCAGGGAAGAGAAAAACTGGAAATGAGTAGTAGAAACAAATAAGAAATGTAATTTCAAACTCTGACAAATACTAGGAAGAAAATAAGCCAGGATAATATGGTAGAGAATGAAGTGTCTGTTAGTGAGAATTAGCTACTGGGGATTGGAAGCCCTCTCAAAGAGATGAAATTTAGGCTGAGATTTGAATCTGAGAGTAAGGATCTGGCTAGAGGAAAGAGGATGTGCAAAGGGCTTAAGGTGGAAAAGAGCTCAAGAGTATCAAAAACAAAGACTCAGTGTGTGGAGTTAGTGTTCAGGAGGGAGGTGCACTCATGGGGCCTCAGGAAGCCCCTTCTTCATAGTAAGCCTCTGGGACACAGTCAGCACATTGATGAGGTGTGTGTGATCCCCACGCTCTCTTCAGGATCCAGAACTCTATGAGTTTAAGACTCTGCAAGAAGTGTGATTTACCTTGCCCCATTCTTTAAAACTATAACATGTGAATATGATGGGCCTCTGAAACACAAAAAAAGAGTTTCAGTGAAAAGTAAGTCTTAATTTACCTCCGAGTTAATATATTTTATCAACTTAATAAGAAGGAAAAAAATATCATATGTAGCTTAGAAGCTAAAAAGTCTACTACAAAATAATATGTAGAGAGAGAACACACAAGAGCATCCAAATCTATTTATGATAAAAAATTAGACAAGATGTAAAAAAATTCTTTACCCAAAAAGACCTTGAAAAGAAGGAGGCAAAATAATTATTATTGGTAGCTGGCATAAAAACTCAAGAAAATCCATTTAAAAAAATTCCTAAAGAATTTAGTAAAGAGTTTGGAGAAACATGGCAGAGTGAAAGAGGTCCCCAGAATTCTCCCCTTGAAACGACAAAAGGCTGAACATCTAAAACTCAACATAAAACACCCAAGCTGCACACCAGCACGTCTGAGTGTGGGATCTGCACATAAGATCCACAGGTCAGAACCCCGGGCGTCGGGCAGTGGACTGGGAGAGAGAAAGAAGCTGCCTCTCCCAGCAACCTGAGCTCCCTGCAGGAGGAGGGGAAGGGAAGAAGGTGTGGTGAGTTCTCTGAACAGTTCTGCATGGGAGTGCTGTGAGCTCCACGTGGCTGACAGCAGGGCCAAGTCATCAGGGCAGAAAGCAGAGAAGTGGGAAGGCAGAGAAACAACAGCTGATTTTTACCAGTCCCGGTTGCAAAACCGAGGCTGACCCACAGTCCCCAACCCTTAACCCAGGGAGCCCCTCCCCCCACAACTTCCGAGAGTGAGCACCGCGGAGCCCCAGGGGAATCTGAACAAACACTATCGAAACTGTGGCAAACACTACCGAAACTGTCACAAACACTGACAGGGACTGAGACTGAGAGTAGTGAGCGCAATTAAACATCTATAAGAAAAAAAGGCATTATTAAGGCTTTATATAAAGCAGGGATCCAAGAGGCTAAGACGCCACCTACTGGAAACCAAAAGAAAAGCGCCTTCTTTGCAGCAGGCTAAAGAGAGACTTTTGTATAATAAATCTTCTTTCTGGAAAAAAAGCTGAATACACATCCATTAATGCTCAGGTGGAGAAATAGTCCATTAAACACCATGAACAACCAAGGTGACAAGGCATCTCAGAAAGAAAGAGAAAAATTTCTAGAAAATAAGCTTATAGACATAGAAATATGTATCCTAAATGACAGAGAATTCAGGATAGTACTTCTGAAAAAACTCAGTGAGCTCCAAAATGAGTCATATGGACAATTTCAGAAACTGAAAAAACAACTAGATGAGCAGAATGAGTTCTTTAGCAAGGAGACTGGAACCCTCAAAAAGAATGGAATAGACCTTCTGGAGATAAAGAGCACACTGTAAGAGAAGAAAAATGAAATAACAAACCAAGCTTGGGGAGTTGACCAAATGGAGGAAAGGATCAGTGATACTGAATAAAGAAATCTAGAAATCAATCAGAAGGAAGAAGAGAGAAACCGAAGAATGAAATGAAGTTAAAGAGAAATTCAAGAACTAGCCGATACCATCAGGAGAGGAAACATAAAAATAATGGGCATTATCGAAGGTGAGGGAAAAAAAGGAAGCAGAAACTAGAAAGGGTATTCAGGCAAATAGTTGACGAGAATTTCCCAAATCTAAGGAATGAGCTGGAGCTTGGAATTCAAGAAGTCAACAGAACACACAATTACCTCAACCCAAAAGGCCTTCACCAAGACACATTGTATTAAAGTTATCAAAAATCAACGACAAAGACAAAATTCTCAGGGCAGCCAGGGAGAAGAAAATGGTAAATTATACAGCAAAACCCATTAGATTATTGTTGGACTTCTCAGCACAAACTTTACAAGCCAGAAAGGAGTGGAATCATATATTCAAACTGTTAAGTAAAAGAAACTACCAGCCTAGAACAATGTATCCAGCTAAGCTCACCTTTAGATATGAAGGAGAAATAAAGATCTTTCCAAACATACAAAAGTTGAGGGAATGCTCCACTATGAGGCCAGCATTACAGGAAATACGGAAAGGAGTCAGCTCACTGAAAACAAAATAAAAGAAACAATACACAATTAGGAGAAGGTGACTATCAGGAAAATAGAAGCAGAGGAATGCAACCCTTACTAAGAAAAGGGTATTATAAGCTTAACCGATAAGAA
>NW_006435779.1:165593-202897 GCF_000325575.1 Pteropus alecto
ACAGACACACTGACCAGGGAAACAGAATTGAGAGTCCAGAAATAAACCCATATTTACGTGGGCAAATAATTTTCGACAAAAAAGCCAAAAACATAGAGTGGAGAAAGGAAAGCCTCTTCAATAAATCATGCTGGGAAATAGGAAGGCCACCTGGAAAAGAATGAAATTAGACTGTTGTCTATTACCACACACCAAAATGAACTTAAAATGGATTTAGGACCTGAATATAAGTCTTGAAACAATAAAATGCATAGAAGAAAACATAGGAGTGAAACTCAAGAATTTAAAGAGGATTTTATGAATTTGACCTCAAAGGGAAGTAAAAGCGAAAATAAATGAATGGGACTAGATCAAACTAAAAAGCTTTTGCTCAGCAATAGAAATAGTTAACAAGGTAGACACCCATCTCAATGGGAAAATATATTTGCAAGCTACGCCTCTGATAAGAACCTAATATCCAAAATATACAAAAAACTCATACGACTCAATAACAACAACAACAAAAAACCCCAAATGATCCAATCAAAAAATGATCACAGGATCTGAACAGACACTTCTCCCTAGAGGACATACAAATGGCCAACAAATATATGAAAAGATACTCTACATCGCTAGCTATTAGGGAAATGCAAATCAAAACCACAATGAGATACATCTCACACCTCGCACCTGTTAGAATAGCTATAATCAACAGGACAAGTAATAACAAATTCTGGAGAGGATGTGGAGAAATAGGAACTCTCATACACTGCTGGTGGGACTGCAAATTGGTACAGCCACTATGGAAAACAGTATGAAAGTTCCTCAAAAAAGTAAGAATTGATCTACCATATGATCCAGCAATCCCTCTACTGGGTATTTACCCCAAAGACTTGAAAACTCTTATCTGAAATGATATTTGCACACCGATGTTCATAGCAGCATTATTCACAGTGGCCAGGACATGGAAGCAACTTAAGTGTCCTATGATAGATGACTGGCTAAAGAAGCTGTGGTACATATATACAATGGAATATTACTTAGCCATAAGAAGAGATGAAATACTGCCATTAGCGACAACATGGATGGACCTGGAGATAATCATGCTAAGTGAAATTACCCAGACAAAAAAGTTGAAAATCACATGATATCACTTATAGGTGAGATATACACCTAAAAGCAACAAATGAACAGGAGAAACAAACAGATTCTCATGGACATGGATTACAGACTAGTGGTTACCAGAAGGTAGGGAGTAAGTGGTGTGGGGAGGTAGACAGGATAAAGGAGGCCAAATATGTGGTGACAGAAAGAAATCTAACTGAAGGAGGAGAACACACAGTGTAAATATATATATGCCTTACTATTAAATTGTACAGATGAATCTTATTGGATTTTGTTAACCAATATCACCATAAAAAAAAAGAATTCAGTAAAATATGAATTTTACTGCTGCTATTGACTGTTTGTTTCCCCTCAAAACCTATATGTTGTAATCTAACCGCCATTGTGATGGTATTCAGAGGTGGGGCCTTTGTGAGGTGATTAGGTCACGAGGGTGGAATCTTAATGAGTGGGATTCATGTACTTATAAAAGAGACCTTAGAGAGCTCCCTTACCCCTTCCACCACATGAAGGTACAGTAAGAAGTCAGTTGCATATGAACCAGAAGGAAGAACCTCAGCAGACACTGGATCTGCTAGTGCCTTGATCTTGGACCTCCAGCTGCCAGACATACGAAAACTAAATTTTTGGTTTTTATAAGCCACCTAATCTATCTTTTTGGTATAGCAGCCTGAATTAAGATAGGACATAAATAATATAGAAAGTAAATACCTTTTCTATATACAAATGACAAATCGGAAAATGTAATGAGGACTGCCACTTCTAGATAAGATGGAGTGGAGATACTTCTTCCTATTCCTCTCACTAAATAAAAATAAATATCTTGGAAATTATATATAAAACACATAAGAAGATTTTGAAATATGAAGAAAAACGGCAAGGTGGCTAGGGACAACAAGGCCCAGGGAACATGGTGGTGAGTTTCTCAAGTTTATTTTCTTTTTTTCTCATATATCCCAGACTGGGTGCTGGAGAAGTAAAAAAAATGGACATTGACCAAAAAATGACTCAAAGGAAACTTGCTTTCTCTAGCCAAACGTCCAGAAAAGAGGCAGCTTAGCAAAACAAAAAACTTGTAGACAATAACTTCTCTATTCTAGCCGAACACCACAGGAAAAACAGCAGCCTCGCCTCCATCAGCAACGGCCAAGTAAGGAGCCTGGACTTCTGCCCTCATCCAGGTGGAATGTAGTACTCATCATGAAGTGGTATGAGAGAACGGTGTGTGGAAAATAAGTGGGACTCTGCCTAGAGGTAACGAGGACCCCCTCCCTCTACCATAACAATGAAGGCCATGTGAGAAGCAATAACAAGGCATCCTTCTCCCCCTCAGCAAGGATGGTGTCAGAGGAACATGGACTCTACTCTGCCACCAGTATGAGGTGCTCCTTTTCCCCTAAGGTGTCAATGGAGAAGGAGAGGGGATCTAGATTTGTATCTTGACATGGCAGTAAGGAAGCAGTGCATTCCCTTTCCCGCAATGGTGCAGTATCAGAGGAGGTCAGCTAAAACAGAAGACTTAAGGAAGATCCAGAGTCTCATATTATAATACTCCAAATATTCAGGATTCAATCTAAAAATCACTCATTATAGCAAAACAAAACAAAACAAAACAAAAAAACTCTCAACTTAATGAGAAAAGACAACCAACAGACACTAACATTGAGATGACACAGATGGTAGAATTATGTAAAACCCATTTTAATAAATCTGTTTTAAAAATGCTTCAACCAGCAATTACGAACACACTCAAAACATGATAAAAATTAAATATATCAGTAAAGAAATAGAAGGTCTTAGGAAAGTAGAAGATAACCAAAAAGAACCATATGGAAATTTTAGAACTGAAAAAATACAATAGCCAAAAAATCCAAACAACTTAATGAATAGGATCAATATCAGAATGAAGAGGACAGAGAAAAGAATCAGTGAATCTGAAGAGCCAATCTAAGTAAGAGTAACACACAGTGGGAAAAAAACTGAAGAGAGCCTCAAGGCCTTGTGGGACTATAACAAAATCTAACATTCACATCATCAGAACACCAGAAGGAAAGGAGGAAGAAAGTCGGGCTGAAAAAGTATTCAAAGAAATAATAGCTTAAAATTTCCCAAATTTGGCAACAGATACATCTGTGTATTCAGGAAGTGGAATAAACTCCAAGTAGAATAAACCCATAGAAATCAATACCAATGCATATCATAATCCTGTGTCTAAAAAGTCTTGAAATAAGTAAGAGGGAAATGACCCCTGATGTATACAGCAAAAACAATTCCAATGATGGCAATTTTTCATCAGAAAACATGAAGGTCAGAAGGAAGCAGCACATTTTTCAAGTATTGAAAAGAACTATCAATCCCAAATTTATATCCAGTGAAAGTATCCTTTAGAAATGTGCCAGCAGACCTCCCCTGAAAGAATGGCTAAAGGTAGTTCCTGAGACAGAAAGAAAATGATGAAAGAAAATGTAATGGGACAAAGATCCAATTTTTAAAATCAACAAAAAGATAAAACACTTCCAGTGGTTTCCAGTGGTTCTCAGAATAGAATCTAGTCTCCTTTCTTAAGCTTAAAGGCTCCAAATGATCAGCTCCTTCCTACCTTTCTGGCTTCAGCTTCATTCATCCTTTCCCTTGCTCATTATGTTCAGGTCTCACTGGCTTTTTAATTCTCCAAAATTACCAACCTCTTTTCTGTCTCTGGACCTTTGCTTAGGCTATCCCCTCTTCCTCAAATACTCCTCCTGCTCCAGCATGCCTCTTCCCCAATCAACACATGCTCGCCCTCAGAGAGAAACTTTCCAATCCCAAATCTGAGTATCTCCTGTAAATTCTTTTTTATTGCACCCTGTACTTTTTGCCTTTTAGAACATATAATTTGTAATTATGTGTTCATTTTTTGGTATGTGTTGTCCTAGGCCATGTATATCCACAAGAGCAAGAAAAAGCTTTCTCTCTCACCACTGTAACCTGACATGTAGTATCTGATAGACATTCAGTAAATATTTGAGTAAATAAACAAATCAATTAAAGGCAAGGTTGGGGAATCAGGTTTCTGGGGGAAGCTTTGTCCCTGAAGATGATCTGTGCTGAGGTCAGCACTGGTCTTAGACATCACTGCTACAAACACCAGATTCCAATGATGTTAATTTTTGCTCATTTAAAGAAATGGCCTCATGGCCTCTGAAAGACATCAGACTCACCTGAGGTACAGAAAGTGGAGCATGGGTTAGGCCAGAATTTTTTCATCCAGAGGGGTAGAACACCAGGAGTGCTCCACATGTGCAGGTAGGTGGAGATCCGGCTGGTCTGAATGGCCACCAGATTGCCACCAACACCTATGAGGAGAAAAAGAATCTGGTTTCCTCTTCTTTAAGCCAGTCTCTGAGTTCTATCCCTTATTTAAACTTCCTCCAGGAAGTCTTCCTTGATTAATTCAGCACTTGCTCTCTTTTCCTTCCCTCCCATCTGACCACATATCTTGTTTGGCAAACAATAGTGGCTTGGACCTCATGTGTGAGGTATCAAGGTACTAACTGTATCACCTTAACAACTCTTAAGGTGAACAAAGTGTGACTGGCAAAGTAGGTTCTCGATACATATTTGTTGGGTAGAAGGAGAGGGAGAGGTAGAGAGGGAGAGGATTCAGGAAAGGAGTGAGGGTGAAGGAGGGAGGAGAGCAGATGGAGAGGTCTATGGGAGGATATCTTGATAAGACATTCGAGGCCATAGGAAGTGACTGGAACCAGAATAGATTGGAATACCCGAGGAAGTCAAAGAGACTATTTTTCACTTCAGGGTGGGAAGAAGAGGAAAGAGAATGGTGGGTAAGAGCAGCGAGAGAAGAGAGAAATGATCCCATGGTGACAAAGCGGGAGCTTAATGCAGAAGCTTTCGGCTTCCACAGGGCCAGGGCCAGAGGGCACAGCTGACAAAGGCCACACTGAGCTCCTTCTGCAGGTGCAGGCTTTAGGGCTGGTAGAGATCAGGGCCCACCCATGACTACTTCCTTCAGAGAGTGGGTTTGTGTTGCCCATCCCATTCTATTTCCTCAGCCCCACAGAAAACAACCTCTCTCTGGGCTAGATGTACCCCAGTGACCTCCAGTGGCAGAGACCAACTACCTCAGTGATCCAGAGGGTGCAAAAAATGGCCTATGGGCGAAGGATGTCTATAGATCTATTTTTGTTAGTCTACACAGGATTAAAAAAAAAAATTAAAATTAATTGGCAGCATTTACAAATTAGCCTTTAATCCTAATTCCCAGCTTCTCCTAACAAGTCAGCTCAGGCAAATCTGGAACTCAGTTCCTACCAGGCAGCAAGTGGCTGGAGCTTAATGGGCACTACTTCCTATACCAGGAACACATGCCCTGTTTCCCACTACTCCTCACTGCTTAGCTATTGTCTTACCTGCTTAACTCATTCAAAAGGCTCATTTGGCCCCTATAGGTACCTGAGTTGGTGCCATCCAAGGATATCTTTCCAAGCTTATGGCCGTTTGGGCCTGACTTGGCCATTGCTGTCCTCATTCATAGGTGCCATGCCTTATGCTGAGAATAGGTCCTGTGGGACTCTGTTTAAGTGCAGACGTACTGGGTAGCCCGCTGACATGCAAAGAATACAGGCCTGTGTTCCCACAGAAGTGGAGAGGGGTGACCCAAGGGACTCTGAAGCCTGTTTCTGAAGTCTCAGAAGGCCAGAGCCTGGATACCAAGCAAACTACACAATAAGTTATCATGTTTGGTTCCTCTCTTGATCAGTGGTCCCATTTACAAAGCCTTATCAGAAACCGAACACAAATGAAGCTTTGGTTAAAATAGGGGTCCTTACCACAAATGCTCACAGGGTCTAAGCCTAGAAGGTGAATAGTGAAGGGCTGGGGGGAAGAGAACAGGGAGTGGAGGAAAGTGAAGAGCACAGGTCCTGTCTCAGCAGCAGCCGATTCCTGCCCTACCCCTAGTGTAAACCCAGGATTGTCACAGCCTTGCTTTTTGAGAAGACAGAAATCCAGATTTTTATGTGTAAATGTCATCAATTAATATAAGTTAAAAAAAAAAAAAAGAAAAACCATGAGAGGCCAATATTCCAGTTCTGAAGGCCATATTCATTCTGTAGGTGCCAGAGAATCCTGGGTTAAATTCTGTGTGCCTTCACGGCATGGGATTTAGCTGTGTGGGAAAGCTCAGATCTCACCTATGAACAGCAGGGTGTGATCCAGTGAGCTATGGACAGGGCTTCTCCCTTGGGGTCTCCTTCTATCTGAGAAAAACTAGCCTCGGTAGTCTCTGCCTGCTCAGCTTCCTGACTGCCTGAAGGCCTGGGGTCAGACTTCTGACATCACTGTTGCTCAGGTCCCACCACCCAGGCCCTGGGGGCCAACCCAGGCCAAAGACCCCTGGTGATAGGGATTGCCAATACCTACCACATATGATGGGAGTAAATACGGCCATGCCTTTGTATTGCTCTTTAGAGATGGTTTTGTTCAAGATGAGCCCTCCAAAACTGGGGAGAGAGCAGATGTCAGTCAAATGACTTGAGTTTATGCTTGTTAAGTGGCCTTGTAACCTCTATACAAACTACATATCAGCCTGTCTTCCCAGCTTTGCAAACACTTTCCTTACCCCAACACAAAATATCTGCTATAGCCAAGCCGGTGGTCTTAGTGTCCTCTGCACCCAATACATGTGTTTTCATCTCTCGTCTGTATCTTAGCTGTTCTAGAAGGCCCTTCAGATAATGTCAGTCCACTAAAAACAAACTCCTTTCAGCGGCCACTTAGTTGGCTAGGCTCTGTTATGTGATAGCCTTGAACTGCAACTTAGCTATTCCTTAGCAGAAAACAAACCTGCATAAGTATCATCTTCTGCTCCTTGTTCTTAGAAGATGCTACAAAAAGCCCTCGCTCCCTCCGGCCCCTGTAGTTTAGCAAAGGCTGCTCTGTCCCTAGAGCCCTAGAGAAGTGAGATCAATTTGTGTAAGGAGCCAGGAGCAAAGTTACCTAGACCATAACCTCTCCTTCCTGAGAGTCAAAGTTAGGAAAGCACATCAGAAAGAACTGGGGCGGCCCCTGTCAGGGTCTACTAGTGGAAAGGGCCCTCAAGAATGAGGCTGGAGGGTGGAAGACCTGGGCTCAGCTGAAGGCCCAAGGGTCCAGGGTGACTCCTCTAGATCCCACCAGCAGCCATGCTGTGGAAATGGTGTTCACAGAGCCATTGCCTTGAGGCCAGGCAAAGGACTTCCTGCAGCCTAAGCAGGGGTCCAGGCCAGTGAGAGCTGTGACAACAGGGGAATGGGAGACCCGGTATCCCACAGTTCCAAGACAGGGCAGGGAGCCATGGCAGTAGTGTGCTCATCTGACGTTTCCAGGTTCAGTTCTTCCTGACTCTCTGGTACTCTGGCAATTGTAAACAGGACTGCCTCTCAGAGAAAATCTAGGGTTCTTGGTGAGAGGTGAGAGGAGAGAGAAAGAGAGGGGGGAGGTAGGAGGGGGGAGAGAGAAAAAAAGAGGTTCGACTCAACCAGCACCAGGATTTGTAAAGGGGCCCACAGCTGCGGTTCACTCTAACCATGCTCAGGGCAGTAAGCATTATGCTCCTCTAGGGGCTCCTTGGCTCTTAGGCCACTCTCCTGATCACAAAGCCAGGGGATGGCACAGAGAAGGAGATGGGGCAGAGGCCCTCGTTCATGCTCACCTGCTGATCATCATTGCTAGGATGATTGGGAACCACCCAGACTTTAGGATCTTCATGGTGGGTGGGTTCTGCTTGGCAATGAGGACCCACACAGGGGTCAGGGCCATGAAGCCGATAGAGACCAGTGGAGTCAGATACCGACTGTCTGGAAAGAGAAAGAGGAGGAATAAAATGGGACACATGCACGCATGTGGCCAGGGCTGCAGAGATGAGAGGTGGGCTGGGAACTAAGGGCTCTAGAAGTCTAGAAGTCCCACTAGAACTTCCAAAGAATTTTTTCCATCCTGTTAAGCAACTGGAAAAGTTGCTCTCTGTCCTCAATTCCTGCCACATTCAACTTCATTTCTCTGGCTTTTTTGCTATTTTCCTGACATAAGTACCCTCTTTCACCTCTTCCCGTCTCAACCTTATTATTATTATTAATGCTATCATTTATGGGATCATGATCGTGAGCCAGTGCTGTGCTTGGCACTTCCGGTGCATGAACTCATTTCATGTTCTCAACAATCCTGCTCAGATAGGTGGTGAGGAGGTGGCCCACCCAGGACATGAACCAGCAAGCAGTGAAATCAGGGCTATAGCTATAGTCGATTAGTGATGCCAATCCTGCTCCCTCCTTGACATCTTTGTCTCATAGAGCTTGGATAATAGCTAGCTTTGCAGCTATATGTGTCCTTGTGTCATCTGAAGATGGACCTGGGTCTGGATCATCCAACTTGGGCACATAAGCAGGCATCATTCTTGCTCACTTCCTTTCTGTCTTGTACCGTGTGTGCGTGCGTGCGTGTGTGTGTGTGTGTGTGTGTGTGTGTACCACCTTCTCATGCACACAGACCAAGACACTAGCTTTCTCTAGAACTGTCCTCTCATCCCTGACCCTGCCTTCTGAGGGCATTCAGGGTGATGGATGCCCCTCTACTGAGTGGGTCCCAACATTCAGAGATGTTAGATGTGGGTCCCCTTTCTCTCAGCACCATCATTAGAAGCACCTGCCTCTTGCCCTTCTCTGCAATAAGCAATCATGGTTCCTTCCTCTGCGACAGGGAGGTCTTCTTCCTGGAGCAACTAATAAAAGGACAGGACACAAGTGCTCAAGGCGAGCTATAGACAAAGTGCTTCATGGTGGAAGCAGCCAGCCTCTTTGCCAGAAGATAGAAGGCCGGCTCAATGAGCTTTAAGCAAGTCTCAGACAAGTGAGGAGACAGCAGCCTACAGGAGCGCCTACTTGCAGGACATTTTTGCATCTAGTCCAATTTTTCTAGAACTACTCAGAAGCACTGGCAGAGGTTCTACCTTATAATCTCCCAGCACTAGGGTAGTACTTCACCTGCATGTGGCTTGTCTTTCTGACTACACCAGCAGGTATGACGGTCGATGGCTCACTCTTTATCAGTGAAGATTCATCTAGTACGTACCAGGCCCAGTGACCTTTCTCCCCTCCAGTGCACCCAAGGTAAATTCATAGTCTAACTGGAGATATGGATAACCCAACAATGATTCAACATCTAATGAGTCCTGTCTTGGAACACACTATTCCAGTAGGGGTATAGCAGGGGCAGAGAGGAAGAGCCTGGGGACATCTGTGACTCATATTTATTTTGCAAATCAAACATGATTAACCTATATATAAATCTTGTTTTAAATTCAGTGTAAAAGTAAAATTAGGTCATCTTATCATTAGATCTTCATTGCCACTTACATGAAATTTGAGACTCTCCCAAACCATTAAATATTGTTGGTGGTAGACAATTCCCAGGGTGGCAAGGAGCCGATACCATAGCTGAGACAGAAAGGATCCTGGTAGCTGAACACTCTAAGTCAGATGTGTTTTCTTGCTCTGCTTCAGTTGCCAACATGTAAAAACGGGATGATGTCTCAAATCCTTGAGCCCATGTTCCCATGGGCAATGATAAATTGAAGCAACACTGTGGCTGCTCTTTCATCTGGAATATTTCCTCCTACCAACCATCACCACATGCCCCATCGCTCCCCACTGATTTCAGCACCATACACTCCACTCATTTATGCTACCTGCCTCGAGGAATGTGGGGTCCTGATTGTGTTCAGAATCAACAGTTACTAGATGCAAATGACTGTGTGCAGCCGCCTTAGCAAGATTATACCAGGTACAAGGCAAACAATGTGACGCTTGGAGGGGAGTGGTCAGCAGTGGAAACCCAGCAGGGGAGAACCATCTGGGCAAGAGTGATGCTGCCTTTCCACACTGCCCAGGGCCTGAGCAAACTCCTGGGGAGCCCTCTGGTAGAGTAAGGGCATGTTGCCACAGGACATGTGAACGTCTCTCTGAGCTGCTAAGCAGGTTACCAGGCTGCCTTCTGAGGAGTCCTGGCTTCCCCTGCCTTGTGCCTGCAGGGAGAGCATATGTTGCCACTGCTTCTGCCCGTGGCTGAGACATTCCTCCTTGGGAGCCACTTCTTGGGCAGTTGATATGTGTCCAATGTAAACTGCCTTCCCCAAGGCACTGTCACCTGTGAGGATGCACCGAAGTGGCCAGACCAGCCACGGGCCCTCCCTGGCCTCCTTGCATACCCTGGTCCTGAGGTGGAAACTGAAAACCTACGCGTCTGCTGACTTGAGGAGTGTATCCCGTCTAACACAGTTGAAAGAGCTTGAGATACTTGCTGGAAGACACCCTGATTTGTGCAATGACCTCAGGGTTTGCCTCTGTAAAAGAAGGATTTCTGACTTCACAACAAAACCCACAGGTTCCTTCTTGAGGGAATGGGAATGGTCCCTGATTTGAATGTTGCAGGCTGGGTGCAAACATTCTTACTCAGCATTGCTGGTGAGCCCCTCTTCCTTGGGCACCTCCTACCTTTGTGTTTATAGAAGAAGCTGCTCATGAAAGCCAGGATGGACAACGTGATAAGGTCTCCCAGGCTGGCTGCAATGGGTGTGGCGATGTTGTCTGGGTTGACCCCAAACTTTCGAGCACCAATCACTATACAGACCATCAGTATTCCTGCAGAGAGGAGAGAGAAGAGACTCAAAACTCAGGAAATCAACTGACCCCAAGGAGGCTCAGTGGCACAGTGGAGAAGTGGCACAGGATGAGAAGATGGTCAGGAGGCTGCTCAGTAACTTCCCTCTGTCCCCACAAGCCCAGACTGAAGCCAGGCTGCCTAAGGAGGCTGGGAGGTTTGGACTATTCTTTGTAACTTACAGGCATGATGCTAACGAATGGCCTGAAAACTCTGATGATAAACTCGAACTTGTCAGGGAGATAGCAGGCAGGTGGTTCCCACACCACTTGGAACTACATACATGAAGCTCACAGCTCCTCACTGCAGGGAAGACACTCTAAAACTGCTCTGGGCAATGGACTGAGCTCAGTTTCCAAGGACTGAGCAAGACCTCCTGTGCCTGTTGGAGTTCTTGGAGAAGAAGATGCCTGGGTAGAATGAGTCGTGTGAGAGGTTTGTTAGAGACAAAGCTTGTGAGGAAAAAAGGGAGGGGCAAAAGTGCAGGGTGGTCTCTGAGGTAGGAGAGAGGGACGGAAGGAAGGAAGGCACATGCAGACCGCAGAGCAGTGCTGGGGAACTCAGAAGGGCTATCAGAGGTCCTCAAGGGCATGTGAGCAGGTCCACATCTCTAGGGAACAGGCATCTATCAGCAGCCAGGCAGGGCCACCACTAGGTGGAGGCAGCATGTGGACTCCGAGTGCAGGGGTGATGGATTTTAGGGTGCAGCATTGGAGACCTGCTCCCTAGCTGGAGATCTGAGAGGTATCTTTTCATGGCCACCCCACCTGACGAGGTCCTATTTTCTGTTCTGACTCTGTTCTGAGGTAACTATCACATGTGAACTTCCAGCTCCTATCTGCTGTCTAGGACTTAATCCAACAGCATTTCATGTGGGTCTTTAAGGATAAACACTTTGTATCTTAGGTATTGGTATTTTAACGCTTTACCCAGTATTCTGTAACTCTAAAAATAATTTGAATTTTCACCTCAATGCTGTCCTAAAACTGCCATCACTGGCCAGTTGTTTGTGCCCTATTTTGTGACCAGGTCACAGCTACTTTACCTTTTCTGAAATATCTGTGCTAAGTGAATCCGAGTTTGCATGACTGAGCTGGTGGTCTGGTGGCAATCTCACAGGGAGTATAGATAGAGATAACACCAGTTTGAGAGCATTTATTAAAAACCACCACCACCACCTGGTCTTATGGCACAGTCACGTCGTGGTCACGCTGAGCCACTAGCAACATTTCTGATCTTCCACACATCTTTGGATAATCCCAGTTATGTCTATGCAGCTGAGCTTCACCCATCTTTGGGCTTCAGTTTCCTCACCTGTAAAATGGGGAGGTAAGAATGGCATTCTCTACAAGGCCCCAGAAGAACAAGGCTGGCTTCCTGAATGATTTGATTGTATTGTTTCCAGAGGAGACTTCATGCCAAGTATCTCCTGGTTCTATTTCTCCAGCAGGTTTGGTATACTCATCCTGCCCTTCCTCTGATCAGACTGAGTGATGGTGCTGCCCCTACCTCTCCACCATCTCCTCACACACATGCACAGGCATGTGACCAGGAACAAACATCCCACCAGGGGAGTACAGCTTGTGAATCTTCTCCTAGGCTTCTGTACTCTTATCTCCTTCCCGATCATGTACCCTAGTACAGGAATGCAGCCCTTCCATCGATTGGCTGCCTGGTAGGAACAGAAATCACCAAATAATCCACCTTGTTAACTTACAGAAAGCTAAGCTCAAAGGAGTTTTGTGAGGTCAGATGCGGGTACAGAAGTATAAATACAAATCCAATTTATAAAGTTATCACTTGTTCCTTCTTGCACTTACACATGTAACACACACACACATAATTCACAAGAGAACCAAAATCAAGTCCATTCATTCAGCAAACATTTGGGAGCTGGTTATATGCCTGGGCCTGTTTTAAGTGCTCTTATAACCATCAAGTTCTGTATTCGCAAGTAAATGCTTGTCGGGTGGAGGAACGGACAGTAAACAAGTAAGTGAATAAGCATATGAAGTAAATAAACAGGATACTAAAATAAAGCATGACTGATCAGAGAAGGCCTCAGAATGGAACAGGCACTAGCACTTAACTGGAATCATCCATATGCTTCCATACTGATGTCTCACTCTGAACTAGAATATAAATGTCACAAAACACCATCACTGTGCATTTTGCTCACCTGTGTATCCCTAGCACCTTAACAGTGCCTGGCTCACAGTAGATAGTCAATACTGAATAATAATGAACGGGTGACATTTTATCATAATTGCCCAGCTACCAGTTCTCCACTGATGTGTGTGAGGTCCCCGATGATGGTGTTATGTTTGCCAATGCCTCTATCTTTCCACCTTCTGTAGACATGTATGAACAATCTGCTGTGTGGCAGGCAGTGTGACAGAAGCGGCAGATGGAAGAATAGGATATGCCTTTCCCATGAACCCTGCTCTGAGGAGCTGACATTGTAGTAGAGAGGTGAGATAGAAAATGAACAAAGAAACAAGATAAGTTCAGATTTTCACAAGTACTCTAAAACAGGGGTCCACCAGTCAGTCCGTGGCCTGTTCAGAACTGGGCCACATAGCAGGAGGTGAGTGGCAGGTGAGAGAGTGAAGCTTCATCTGTATTTGCAGCTGCTCCCCAGCGCTAGAATCACCACCTCAGATTCACCGCAGATCATCAGGCATTAGATTCTCATAAGAGCACTGGTCCCTGGTGCCAAAAAGGTTGTGGTCCGAAGCTCTAAAAGGAAGATGGCATGGTGCAGTATAGCACGGTGGCAGTGGGAAAGAGAAGAAGGAAGGAGAGCTGTACCTGTGAGGGGGTAGTCAGAAAATGCCTCTCTGAGGAGATGAAACTTAAGCTAAAAACTGAGCCTTGTTCCCCACCGTGACTGTATACTACAGAACACACCACAGGCCCGTACGCAAGCTGTGCTCAAGAAACAGTAAAAGATTGACTGAATGAATGAATAGATAAATGTGTCTACAGAGCACATGCCAGTTCTTTAAATAAGCAGAGGGAAGAAAATTGAGTTAGCAGCTCACTGGAACACACACACACTACCCAGGATAGGGCTCACTGGTCTCTTCACCTGGCTCTTCTCCACCCGCTGGCACGACACTTGAGGCTCTACCATTAGTGCTCTATCTTTCAGAACTGAAAGCACAAAGAGCTGAAAGTGGAGCCCTGAGGGGTGGGGCATGACGGCAAGGCAGGAGAAGGAGCAGTGCTGGGGTGGGGGCACAGCTCACCTAGGGCAAATGCAGCCAGGAAGGCGGTGATGACACTGCTGGCACACAGCAATTCCATCTTCGCAAAGTCTAACTCCCCCCTAGACACAGCTCCCAGCAGCAGGGCAGCCATAGCAGCCAGGAGCCCCACGACGGTGGCCTGCACCTGTCAGGGCAGAAATCGGCAACATGAAGAAGAGTCCCTCTGACTACCTCTGCTCCTCCCCGTCCTTCATCACACCTCCTCTCTAACCTTGAGAGGTCGAGTTAAAACAAAAACACCTTCCTTCAACCCAATTTCTCTGAAAACCACTGCTTTCCCCTCTGCTCCTTGTTCCTTGCCATTTTCTATCACAGAATCTGATTTTTCATCTTCTACTCAGCCCTTAGTCAAGGGTCACCAGGCTCTGGCTCATGGCTCCTCTCTCACTGCTCTGGGAAAGTGTTCTGTAACCACCAGCAGCACAGACAACTGACCTCCCTCATGGAAACGTTCCCTGATCTGCAGCTATGGCTCAGAGGCTTTTGTGCACATTTCCCATCAATCTCCCCAACATGCTTTCCTTGGCACTTGCCCTGCATACTGATGCCCCTTTCTCTGAATTCTCCCCCATCCTTGGCTGTAGTTCCCATCTCATCTGGGTGAGGACACATCTCCATGCCCACTTAGGCCAGTACCAGGGGGTGCCCCAGATCTGAGTATTAATACTGGCATCTGCTCTCTACAACTCAAAACATCTCAATGGAAACATGTTGTTTATTACAGAAGGTTGAACAAAGAGCTCTATCATATATATGGATGGGGTGAGTTAGTCTTTTAAAGATGAAAAATGCTCTCTTCAGTTTCACCTATGTCATTCCAACCAAAATCCGAACAAGATTTTTCATGAAACTTAACTCATTTTAAATTTCACGAAGATAAGTAGATGTGTGAAAACATCTAAAAATTCTGAGAATGAGGATCAAGAGGGCGTTTTGGCATATTCGTTATCAACGTATTTTAAAGCTATAGTAATTAAAACAGGTGTATTAACAGAAAAATAGATCAGCAGGACTGAATGGAGTTCAGGAATAGAATCATGAATATATAAAAATTTAATATGATAAAAGTGGAATTTTAAATCTATATGAAATATGTGACTATTGAATAAATAGGGTAAGAGAAAATGGATATTTGTTTGGGAAAAGTGAAATAAATTCCCATTTTATACTATTTATGCATGTGTACACTTGAACATAAAAATCTAATGTGTGAAATATAAGAAAATATAGAATAATATGTTTCAGATTTTGGATTAGAGAAGGCCTTCTCCTAAAATCTATAAAGAAAAATATAGATAAACTTAATTTAAGTCCAAAAATGACTTCCATATAATACAAGATACCACAAAATTCAAAGACAGAGGTAGACTTGGAGAAAATATTTCCAACATCTATATCTAATAAAAGATGAGTATCTAGAATAATGAAGTCCATTTTACAAATCTGCTACTGCTGCTACTGCTGCTACCACCACCACCACCACCACCACCTGATAGAAAAATGAACATGGGATGTGGACAGAGAATTCACAGAAAATTAAATACAAATAGCTAAGAAACATGAAAAGATAATCAACCTCCCTAGCAGTCAGGAAAATTTTAAATGAAATCGCAATTTGATTTCATTCTATTTATTTGTACTTCTGTTGGTCTTCCTCTATTAAAAGATAAGCACTGTCTTAGTTTCTGCTGGGGTCCCCAGCTCTGAGAAGATAGCCTGAATCTCAGCCCTTATCTGTGCTCCCAAATAAAGGGATGAATAAATCAATGAGTGGATGAGATATACTATTTTTACCTATCAGACTAAGTAAAATTAAAATTTAAAAGATTGATAACATCAAGTACATATTGACAAATATGTGGGAAAATGGGTTCTTATACACTGATGGTGGTAAAATTGGCATAAGAATTTTGGAGGGAAATTTGGCTGTAAATTACTAATATACTTTATGATCTAGCATTTCCCAAGGAAACAATTGCACATGTGTACAAAGAACCATATAATAATAATGATGATGTTTAGAACTGCTATTTACTTTTTACTATTTGCCACTTAAAGTTATTTTCATTCATTAGGCCATTAAAAGTACAAATTACAGAACTATAAGTACGAAAACACGTCATATATTGTCTATGGGCATATTCATATGTATACTGTAGATGCAAAAAATGGTCTAGAAGAATATTTTCAATGCTGGTGAGGTTACAGAGAAATTAGTAATCAAACATTAATACTAGTGCTATTATTTAATACTAAGAAATCAAATATTTTGTAATCCTTTTGGGAAAATCTAGAGCTTTAAACTGTTCACATGTTCTGAACTTGTGGCAAGTTTTCTTAAGAAATTTATACGAAAAGAGAATATTTTTGTTGTAGTATAATGTATCTAGAATAAGCCTACAAACAACTGTTGCTGTGCCCACGGGGTTAAATAAAGTGGGAGAGGGCCGAAGTTGGGCAGGTTTGCATTGGCTCTTTTGGGCCAGCTCTCAGCGGCTATCCTTCAGTCTTACCAGGTAGTTTCCAGGCCCTACCATTTGTTAAAACTTTTAAATACCACTCTAGGGTATATTTAAAAGATGGCATATTCTGAAGCTATTAAAAAGTTTAATTATGAAACTTGCTGCACCATTTATGATTCAATGTTAAGCTTTTTAAAAATGGAGGGGACAAAATTATACCCAGGCTATCATTAGGACCATGTGCCAAGCCACTACCAGGCCCAGAGCAGGACTTAATAAATGTTTGCTGAGAATCAATCACATGGAAATGTACATGCATATGGACAAGAATTTGGTGAAAACAGAAAAGTAAAACCAGTGACTCGTAGCCGAGGCATTTATTACCTGCCCCTTGCTAGACCCTCTGTTAAGAGTATCACGAGCATCTATTTTAATCTCCGAAGCTCTTCAGCTATAGGCCAATTTGGCTATAAATTATCCATATACCTTATCGTATATTATGGGTACTCCTGGCCCATGCAACTCACCTCAAGTAGAGAAGGCTGACATCTAAACACAGAATTGCAACAAGGGCAGCCCCAGCAGCACATGCAAGGCACCAAAGAGCTGTACCTGGTGTCAGGTTGGAAATGAGATCTGATTGGAATCTCTAAAGGGCTTCATTGCCAGGTGAACAAGAGGAGAAAGGACATTTCGAGGGGAGGTAACTGCATATGCAAAGGCAGGACATGAGGGTGGTGGGTAAGTTAGGATCAGACCATGAATGCCTTTTGGGCCATTCTCACACTTGGACAAGGGGAACTAACAAAAGGGCTTAAGGAGAAAGAGGCCTGATCAGCTTTAGGTTTTAGAAAACATCACTCAGGTGGCCATGCAGAAGTGAGCTGAAGGTCAAGAAGCCTGGAGCAGTTAAAACAGTAAAGAGGTTTGCAGTCAGCTAGGGGACCAAGAGGCCAAGCAAGGAGAAACAGGGCTAGATTCCAGCATAGCTCAGAGGTAGAATGCTCAGTGACTAGATGTATGGATAAGGGGCAGAGAAGCGAAATGTAATTTGGTTTCCAGCTTGATTGAATGGAAAAGACTATTCACTAGGCACAGCTAGAGTGACAGAGTGATTGATTACCATGGGCAAGCTAGATGCCATGCTCCCCTCCCCTCCATGATCCACAGCTCGCAACCACCCACTTCAAAGGTAAAGTAAAGTGATTCGCCTGAGGGTCCCTGGCTGGCTGACTCCCAGAATGAGCTTTCAACCATCAAACAAGATTGAGTTAAGGACTTCAGAAGAGGTAAGTGTGAGGAGGGAAGGTGACAAGGCCAGATCTGGCTATGCTGTTTAGAGGATGCTTCTGGGACAGGCAGATGGAGGAGCCAAGTAGAGAGCTAGAAATCGGGGCTCTGGAACCCAGGTGAGAAGTAAAGTCGGTATCCTAATTTGATAGACAGAGAAATATGACTAAGTAAGGCCACCAGTTAATAAATATTGGCCTTAACTCCAGGCCTGTCTCAGAGTCCAGGTTCTTTATTCTGCCACAGGCTTCCCCCAGCCAGAGAAGCCCAGAAGGTTCTGGATAGAGCCATTTCCTAGATCCAGCCCCAGCTTTCACCGAACCTTAAGCCAATCTCTTCCCAGGCTCCTCCTGCCTTGGGTGTTCCTAACTCTGAGATGCCAAGGATGAGCATTTAGACCAACTAGGGTCTGCTAGAAGGAGGTACAAATTTGAAAGAGCATGAAGCATTTAAGGGACAAAGTCTTGCAAAGGCTGAGAAGGAAAAGGCAGAGAGGCAGGTGTGGGGCCAAGGAGGAATTTCCAGGCAGGAAGGATATGCAGAAAGAATAAGTAGGATCACATGCACAAGGCAATCAAAGGAGGATAGTAGCAACCTTGGCAAGCATAGTTTGGGTAGAGAGTGAGAAGAAAAGGCAGTTAGAACTCCAGGCTATGAGAAAGAGATCTGGCTGAGGGTGCAGGCCAGCTTCACAGAAGTGTTCTCCCCCTGTGGTCTGTGGACGAACTTAGTTGGAGTCAGATCTGAGCAAGTATAGGTGAATCTTTCCAGAAGCTTCTAGCTGCTGCAAGAGTATAGTCTGGTGGGCGTGGGGTGGATAAACAGGTGGCTCACATCTCCAAAGCCCAGTCCAGAGCACAGGGCCAAGGGCTCACTTAGCTTCCCCCATTCCTACCCAGAGAGGGCCTATCTGTAGATTCAAAAATGAGGAGGGGACGCATCAGTCAGACAAAGAGGAGAGTCACCTGAATGAGGGCGAGGTTACTGCTGATGACTCTGTGCTGATCCCGGGGGTCATCAATTTGTCCAGTGTTGGCCTAGGATAGAGAAAAAAGAGAAAGAGTAAGTCTGGCTCGGCCCAAAGCCAGGTTAATCCTTCCTAGAAAAGGCAGTGCCTCAGGGGAGAAATCAGCAAATACCCTTTCACTGATGTCAGAACAAATTATTCTGACCAGCTTTCAAAACTGTGACTGGGGATTGAGGGAGGAAGATGGTGGACTAGGTAAAAGCAAGGTTCGTTTTCTTCCAGGTCCGCATTGAAATTACAACCAAATTATAAAATGATCAACATGGAGAATCACCTGAAGTCCAGCTGATCGTAACATGTACACCTGATAATATAAAGGAGCCACATCGAAGCCGGCAGGAGAGGCAAAGTCGTGAATGGGGCTGGACCCTCACTCGCGGGTAGTGGAGGAACACAGGGAGGGAGAGTGAGGCTACAGGGGCTCTCCTGAAGGCGAGGGAGGTCCTGGTCTCATTTGGGAGATCCCCAGCCCAGGGAAGAGGAGATTCCAATAACTCTGACTGTAAAAACCAGAGGGGATTCCGGCTGTCTGGGTGAGATGGAAGGAGACTGAGACTCTAGATGGCCCTTTGAAGGACCCGCACACAGGCTTTCTGACCTGCGGACACTCACCCGGAACACCGGCAGTGGGTCAGAGTCTCCTGCGGGATTCATACTGAGAAAGTCTGCATTACCTGGAGTCAGAACGAGGGCTGGAAGGGCAGCCACCATTGTGCCTTACCAGGCAATCTACAGACCAAGCCAGCTTGACTGTGCAGACCCCTTCCACAGGGCCATTAGGAAAACACTGGCCTGAGGAGATCAGGCTACCCCACCCAACCTGCAGATTACCAGGGGCTTTTGTTGCTAGATGGCTGTCACACCCTGCGGAGATTCAGGGTCAAGCATTTGCAACTGGCAGCCAGCGCTGTAAGCCAAGCATTTCCGAGACAGGGTCAGGCAGATCACTGCTGCTAACAGGAACTTGGGCGGATCTCGGGGATCTGTGGGCCAGTCCCGGACAGCAGCTGGTCTTGCTATGAACGGTTACCAAAGTTGCAGCAAGACTGAGGCTGTATGGATCTGACTGCCACTGTCTCCTTGAGACACCGTCCCACCCTCCCCACAGATTGCTCAGGCGGCCCATTGACAGTGAACTGCCACCGCCCTGCCTGCCCCCGTCCCAATCCACATAGGCAAGACACTGGCTAGCACATGGCTGGAACTGCACAGAAATCAGTGGCAGGCAGACCATTGCTGCCTGTATGAGCTGCAATATCTCTTGAGGGGATCGCAGGGGTCTGTACTGGCCTGAGGGCCCTTGACTTCCTGAGCTCCCGCCCCATCCAATATACAAAGTGCCCGCTACACGTTGATAGGCAGCTGCCCCTGCCCTGGGGTGGCCCAAGGTGGGCAGCAGCTTACCTTGCTATGATTGGAAATTTGTACAGGGAGCCACAAGAGACAGAGCTGGCATGTAAACTGACACTGCAGTGGCAGAGGGAAATTTACTCAATAAACCCAGGAGACTCCTGGGGTCCCTGTGTCACCCAACATGCATATCACCCAGAGGCTCTTCCAGTTTCAGAGACTTACGGGCAACTGACAGGCAGTGTCAGACCTGGAGGAGCACTGGTCCCTCTGCTAAACTGCCAGAGGTCAGGGACAGGAGAAAACTGACCACTGCCTACAGCGTTGTCTCTTCCACTTACCTATAGCTCCAGCATAGGCAACAACCATCTGCGGATAGCTTTGTAGTTCCCACCAGGTAGCCTTGAGCAATCAAAAGCAGTGGCTGACCTTGGCCTATGGGGGAGCTCCTCCCGAGGGGCCACAAAACCAATGCACCCTGGGGGTGGCATGAGACCACAGCATAGCAACTCCTGACTAGCCCCATTAGCGGTACACACAAAGGGTGGTTGCAACAAGTACACAAGCCTGCTAGGGCAAATCCCATTCAGTGGGATCAGCCCCCACACAGCAATTCTTACCCTGTGAGTGCAGCCAGTTCCCACAATTGGTCAGCCTGAGCGTTAATTCCATCCACTGATGTGCTAACAACAATAAGGCTTGGTGACAACAGAAGATCACACACGACCCACACAAAGATCACATCCAGAGCCCCTGGCATAGGGGATCAGGGAGAGAGCGCCAATGGGCCACACAGGACACCTTCCACATTAGGCCATCTGGCCAAGGCCGAGAGATGAAACAAATATTCCTGACACATAAAAATGAACATAGAGAGGCTAATAAAATGAGAAAACAAAGAAACATGCCACAAATGAAACAACAGGAGAAAACTCCAGAAAATAAGCTAAATGAAATGGAGGCAAGCAACCTACCAGAGACAGAGCTTAAAATAATAGTTATAAGGATGCTCAATGAACTTATAAGGAGAATGGATGAGCACAATGAGAATATCGACAGAGAGATAGTAAGCATAAACAAGGACATAGAAACCATAAAAAAGAACCAGACAGAAATGAAGAATACAATAACTGAAATGAAGAATACACTAGAAGGATTCAACAGTAGAGTGGACGAAGCAAAAGATCGAATCAGCGAACTGGAAACAGGTAGCAGAATACATCCAATCAGAACAACAAAAAGAAAAAAGAATTAAAAAAAATAAGTATAGTTTAAGAGACCTCTAGGACAACATGAAGTGTAACAATATCTGGATCATAGGAGTACCCAAAGGAGAAGAGAGAGAGCAAGGGATTGAGAATTTATTTGAAGAAATAATAGAAAACTTCCCTAACCTGGAAAAGGAGTTAGACATACAAGTTAAGGAAGCACAAAGATTCCCTAATAAGAGGAATTCAAACAGACTCACACCAAGACACATCATAATTAAAATGCCAACAGTCAAAGACAAAGAGAGAATCTTAAAAGCAGCAAGAGAAAGGCAGCTAGTTACTTACAAGGGTACCCCCATAAGAATGTCTGCTGATTTTTCAATGGAAACTTTGCAGGACAGAAATACTCAAAGATATGAAAAACAAGAATCTACAACCACAAATACTCTACCCAGCAAAGCTTTCAACTAAAATGCAAGGTGAGATAGCTTCCCAGATAGGAAAAAGCTTAAGTAATTCATCACCAACAAGTCAGTATTACGAGAAATATTAAAGGGACTTCTGTTAAAAGAGAAGGGGTAAAAAAATAGAAATAACAAATACGAATAATAAAATGGCTGTAACTATATCTCTACTAGTAATCACTTTAAATGTAAATGGATTAAATGCTCCAATCAAAAGACACTGGGTCGCCGAATGGATGAGAAAACAAGACCCATGCATATGCTGTCTACAAGAAACCCACTTCAGATCGAATGACACTCACAGACTGAAAGTAAAGGGATGGAAAAAGATATTTCACGCAAATGGAAAAAAAAAAAAAGCTGGAGTAGTGATACTTAGATAAAAGAGACTTTAAAACAAAGTCTATAATAAGAGACAAAAAAGGTCATTACATAATGATAAAGGGCTCGATAAATCAAGAGGCCATAACCCTAGTAAACATATACGCGCCCAACAGAAGAACACCTACGTACATAAAGCAATTATTGACTGACATAAAAGGAGAAATCAGCAGTAATACACTCATAGTAGGAGACTTTTAATACCCCATTGACACCAATGGACAGATCTTCCAGACAAAGAATCAACAAGAAAACAATAGACCTAAAAGACACATGAGACCAGATGGATTTAACAGTTATTTTCAGAGCATTTCACCCTAAAGCAGCAAAATACACATTCTTCTCAAGTGCATATGGAACATTTTCCAGGATAGACCACATGTTAGAACACAAAACAAGTCTCAATAAATTTAAGAAGACTGAAATCATATCAATCATCTTCTCTGATTACAATGGTATGAAACTAGAAAAAAAACTGGAAAATACACAAACACATGGAGGATAAATAACATGCTACCAAACAACAAATGGGTTATTAATGAGATCAAGGAATTAATCAAAAGATACCTAGAAACAAATGAAAATGAAAACACAACAACTCAAAATTTATGGGACACAGCGAAAGCAGTCCTAAGAGAGAAATTCATAGCAATACAGGTCTACCTCAAAAAACAATAAAAAGCTCAAATAAGCAATACAGAAAATCAACAGCAAACATGCTGCTTATGACTATATGACAATAAATTAGACAATCTGGAAGGAATGGATACATTCCTAGAAACATACAATCTTCCAAGACTGAGTCAAGAAGAAGGAGAAAATCTGAACCAACTGATTACTACTAACAAAATCAAATCAATTATCAAAAAATTCCCAATGAACAAATGTCCTGGACCGGATGGCCTCACAGGTGAATTTTACTAAACATTCAAAGAGAATTAATACCTATTCTTCTCAAACTATTCCAGAAAATTCAAGGAGATGGAAGGCTTTGGAGCTCATTCTATGAGACAACATTACCTTGATTCCAAAACCAGACAAAGACATTATAAAAAAGAAAAAAGAAAAAGAAAAAAGAAAAGAAAAGTATAGGTAAATATCCCTGATGAATATAGACTCAAAACTCCTCAACAAAATATTAGCTAACCAAATTCAGCAATACATTAAAAAGATCATACACTATGATTAAGTGGAATTTATTCCTGGGATACAAATTTGGTTCAGTATCCACAAATCAATTAATGTGATACACCACATGAACAAATTGAAAGATAAAAACCATATGATCATATCAATAGATGCAGAAAAAGCATTTGACAAAATTCAGCATCCATTTATGATGAAAACTCTCAGCAAAGTGGGAATAGAGGGAACATACCTCAACATAATAAAGGCCATATATGACATACCTACAGCTAACATTATACTCAGTGGGGAAAACTAAAAGCATTTTCCTTAAGATCAGGAACAAGACAAGGATGCCCACTTTTACCACTCCTCTTCAACATTGTATTGGAAGTCTTAACCACAGCAATAAGACAAGAAAGAGAAATAAAACATATCTAAAATGGAAAGAAAGAAGTAAAACTCTTGTTATTTGCTAATGACATGATACTATATATAGAGAATCCTAAAAACTCCACCAAAAAAACCGTTAGAACTGATCAATGAATTCAGTAAAGTAGCAAGTAACAAAATAAATATTCAGAAGTCAGTGCCATTTTTATACACCAAAAATGAACTTTCAGAAAGAGAAATTAAGAAAACAACCCCATTTACAATTGCATTGAAAACTATAAAATATCTGGGAATCAAATTAACCAAGGAGGTTAAAGACCTGTTCTCAGAAAATTTTAAGTCCTTGAAAAAAGAAATTGAAGAAGATACAAACAAATGGAAGCATATACCTACTCTTGTATCCTACTCTTGTGCTCATGAGTAGGAAGAATCAACGCCATTGAAATGGCCATACTACCCAGAGCAATCTATAGATTCAATGCAATCTCTATCAAAATACCAATGGCATTTTTCAGAGTGCTAGAACAAATAATCCTAAAATGAATACGGAACCATAAAAGACCCCGAATAGCCACGGCAATCTTGAGAAAGAAGAACAAAATTGGAGGGATCACAGTACCTGATATCAAACCACACTACAAGGCTACAGTAATCAAAACAGCAAGGTACTGGCATAACAACAGATACATTGATCAATGGAACAGAATAGAAAGCCCAGAAATAAATCTACACCTATATGCTCACTTAATATATGACAAAGGAGGTAAGAATATACAATGGGGAAAAGACAGTCTCTTCAATAAATGGTGTTGGGAAAATTGGACAGATACATGCAAAACAAAACAAAACAAAACAAAACAAAACAAAACTGGATCACCTTCTTTCACCATATAAAGAATAGACTCAAAATAAATTAAAGACTTAAATGTAAGACCTGAAACCATGAAGCTTCTAGAAAAAAACATTGGCAGTAAACTCTCTGATATTACTAATAGTCATTTCTTTTTGGATATATCTCCCCAAGCAAGAGAAACAAAAGAAAAAAATAAGTGAGATTACATGAAACTAAAAACTTTTTGTATAGTAAAGGAAACTATCAACAAAACAAAAAGACAGCCGACTGAATGGGAGAAGATATTCACTTATGATACATTTGATATGAGGTTAATATCCAAAATATATAAAGAACTCATATAACTCAACAACAAAAAACAAACGATCCAATTAAAAAATGGGCAGAAGACCTGAACAGATACTTCTCCAAAGAAGAAATACAGATGGCTAACAGACATATGAAAAGATGCTCAAGGACACTAATCATCAGAGAAATGCAAATTAAAACCACAATGAGCTATCACCTCACACCCGTCAGAACAGCTATCATCAATAAATCAAAGAACAACAAGTGTTGGTGAGGATGTGGAGAAAAGGGAACTCTCATACGTTGTTGGTAGGATTGCAAATTGTACAGCCGCTATGGAAAACAATCTGGAGGTTTCTCAAAAAATTAAAAATGCACATACCTTTTGACCCAGCAATTGTGCTTCTCGGTAGTTATCCAAAGAAAACCAAAACAATAATTCATAAAGATCTATACAGCCCTATGCTCATGGCAGCACAAATTACAATAGCCAAGATGTGGAAGCAACCGAAATGCCCATCAACAGATGAGTGGATAAAGAAGTTATGGTTCATATATAGAGTGGAATGTTACTCAGCCATTAAAAAAAAAAGAAATCCTTCTATTTGCAATGACGTGGATGAACGCTTCTGTGAAGCTGGCCCATGCCCTCAGCCAGAACTTTGGCCATGTTCTCCTCAATACCTGCAATTTATTTCTTTACAGTGAGTCACATCTCAAAGGACCACTGACTACTCCAACTTCATCTTTGCAAATCACTCCATTTCAGAAACACATATAAGTCCCTCTGCTCTTAGGATAAAAAAACAGGATCGGAAATATGTCTTTCTCTTTTTAAAAATATAGTCAGCACCTAATATCATAGCATTTGCCAGAAAAATTAAAAATGTAGATAAGAAAAGGTTTCAAAATAAATATACTTTCCTAGCTCTTTGTACTGAATTCATTAAGTTCCTGAACTCCAAGGGAAAACATATAATCATTTTCTTTGTGCAGATAAAGGGAGGCTTTTTGTCTTCAGCATGACAGACGTCTGGGACACATCATAGAACAGTCTTGGAGCCTCAGCTGACTCTTCTTACAGACAGACTAACACCTACCTCAGGGGTCCTCATAGGAACAAGGGAACAAAGTGGAGCAGAATACAACTACAGAACCCACGATGTGCCCAAAACACCAGGCCAAGAGGCTCATTCCTTCTTTCTGCTCCACACTGCACTGTGTGCTCCTGGGACTCAGTGTGTCCACTGGCTGTTTCCTATAGATCAACCAACTCCAAAGCTGGTGCTGCCCTTATCAGATAAGAGGCTTGCTGCTGGCCCATGACCCCTGAGTATAAATCAGAAAGGCATTTCTTCCTCAAGACATTTGATTTCCATTGGCAGTAAAACGGTTAAAACAGACACACAAATCTATAACCTGAATGACCCACACAGCAGCCTTTTTTCTGTGTGAAGGTGCCTGCTGGTGCCTACAAGTATAATACAGGACAGGGAGTAGAGGGCTGAGAGAGCTTGGAGATCTCGTAAAGAGGAGGGAAGAAGAGTGCCAGAGGGAAAGAAGCTGTGGGAAGATGTCTGATGTTAAGGAATTAGGATTTTGAAGCATCCAGAGGAACTTCTAGGCCAGAGGATGGGGATGGGCAGCTGGAGTGGAACAGAGGTGAAGGTCCCTGGAGACGAAGCCATCCAATAATTGGGAGGCTTGGGTTTTGAATGGATTATCCATGTGGATGCTGAAGTTATCCAGGATGGTGATGGATTTGATGTGAAGATGAAGATCATTATGGGGCCCACTTTCCAGGACTATGGGAAAATGATCAAACTAGCAAAGAAGAAAGGAAGCATGGCAGGATGGTGAGGGTGTAGCATGCCCACTAGGCCAGCAGGATAAACATGGGTAGAGATCCTCATGGGGCAGGTCTCCATCAAGGTAGAGAGACATTTCTTCACCCTGGATGGCGGTCCTAGGGATGTCAATGTAAGAGCCAGAGGCACAAAGCCAGTTTAGGCATCGCTTTGTGGATTTTTGCTATATTGCAAAGAGAAAATTTGTGGGAACTTGTAGCATCTTTTACAAAGACCAACCTAGATCCATCTCAGCAGAAGAGGTTATGGGAAGCCCCTCCTAAATGTGTATTTGGATCACATACACTTACACATTTTTAAATCTCTTTTAATCTTATAAGTATAGATTTCTATGAGAAATCCTATGGAATCCTGTCTCAGTTCTAGATTTTCTAAATCTTTCCTTATTGTTTACATCAACAGGCTGCTCTCACTGATTCAGATGGTGACATGATGGATATTCTCCAGGCACCTCTCTGGCTCTGAGTCATGCCTATTAGGTTGACCTGTGTGGCTGCATGTACACGCTCCTTTGTCCTATGGCTTCTGCTTGGTTCTGGCCAATGGAAAGTCATGGAAATATACTGGAGGGTCAGAGGAGAATGAGTCTAAGGTGTGTGTATCTCTGTGCCCTTTCCAGTGGCTGCTGTGTTCCTCTATCCAGACCTGCAGCTCCAGCCAGATGGCCTTCCTTAAAGCTATAGGTTCAGCTCTCCCAGGTTCTGAGAACATCTCTATACCTCCTGCTCTTTTAGGCCTAGAGTGATCATTACTTCCTACTATTGCTAGTCCTGAGGTGCTTCACTGTCCCTTTGTGGTTTCGTATAACCCTGCCCACAACTTGGTGAATAAATTCTTCATTAAACTCTGCTCAATTCCCATCTGTGTGTTCCATCTCTTTTCTCCCAGGATACTGACTTACCCAGTAAGTTATATCTTCAGAGGACATTTAGCCCATTCACAGTAAAAAATGACTGGTCATTAATTTGTACATTTTTTTCCAATAACAAAAAAATATTTACTGGATTAAGATGGAGGACCGAACATAAGTTTTGCTATTCTCTTTACCCAAATCTGAGGGTATGGAAAGACAATCTTTTAACTTTTTATTTTGAAATAATTTTACACTTCAGAAGAGTTCCAAATTTAACACACAGAGTTTCTTATATACCCTTCACCCAGATTCTCCTGATGTTAACATCTTATATAACCATAGGACAATCACAAACTAAGACGTTAACACTGGTAGAACACTACTGACTAAATGACAATGTATTTGATCTTCCACAGTTTTTCCACTAATGTCCTTTTTCTGTTTCAGGAAATAAATCAGGATCATCCATTGCATTTAGCCATCACTGTCTCCTTAGTCTCCTTCGATCTGTGATAGTTCCTCACCTTTAGTTATTTTTCATGACTTTGACCCTTTGGAAGAGCACTGGTCAAGTATTTTATAGGATGTCCCTCAACTTGAGTTTGTCTGTTTTTTCCTCATGATTAAACTAAGGTTATTGGTTTTGAGGAAGAAGACTCCAGACATGAACTGCCTTTCTCTTTGCATGGTATCTGGGAATGCATGATACCAACATGGCTGAACACAGGTGATATTAACCTTGATCACTGGGGAAAGTGGTGTCTGCCAGGATTCTCCACTGTAAACTTAACTATTTTTCCCTTCCCATAATCTATTAGTTAGAAGTAAGTCATTAGGCCCAGTCCACACTAAAGGGGAGGGAAATTGAGCTTTGGCTCCTAGAGGACAGCATATCAAAGATTTGAAGACATATGCTAAAAATACCACAGAAATTCACAAATAATTGGGCAGATATTTCGAGACTATACAAAGATCCTATTTCTTCTTAAAGTGCCACCCACTAATTCATCAGTGGATTTTGCCTGCAACAGGATGACTGTGGCATTCTAATGGTGATTTTATATGTCCATCTTTCTATATTTATTAATTAAAAATTTTCTCTAAGATAGAGTTGTCCCTTCTCTCCCATTTATTTACTGACTTAAATCATTTATTTATATGGTATGTATGGACTCATGGGTAGTTATTTTATGAAGTCATACTATTTATTTTGTTGCCAAAATTGCTCCAGGTGGGAACAATTGTGGGGACTGGGAACTCTTTCAGATTGGTTCACGCTTCCAACATGCCCTCCTCCTTTTTAGCTCTTCCTTACTTTCTGGCACTGTCAGATATTCCAGATTCATCTTGTATTCTAGGGCCCCAGCCCTAGGATGAGCCATTTTCCCAAAGATGCCAGTTCTTTTTATTGAAGAATGGTATCAGAAACCAAGGTCTGGGTACTAGTCATGCTAGGTGCTACTGGGGTGGTACTGCTTCTAGATACTCTTAGTGGATGGAGCTAGGAAATATATGTATGTACATACAATAATGACTAATTTCTAACCCATGTATGCACACATATCCATATTTATTTTTGTATCTATCTGCATACGTATTAAAATAAACGAGTTCATACTAATTTCTGTCTCTAATCCAGTATCACAGGATTCATTCCAGCATTCAGGAGACAGTTTTCAAAAATGTACAAGAGTGCTGGAAAACAATCTACAAATGTAACATATATTAAAAAGAAATCCTGGCCCATGAAAAGCAGATGATTTATGTAGACAGAAGAACTCATAACAAAAAATGAAGGCAGGAAAGGTCTACTGCACAAAGCAGAGGTGGTCCTGGGGACAATGGGAACAGAAGGAAGTCTGAGACAACTGAAAGGGTATTTAGTGCAGAAAGCACAGCAGAGTTTCATGGAGAATTGGCCTCTTCCATTGCCTGCCTGGTTTGTGCCAACAATGGGCTCAGCTACCTGTCTCCAATCAGAAGCTGCAAGTGTGTGTTGTGGTCAAAAAGGCAGAGCAGCACCATAAGAGGGACACACAGCCCCCAGATCCATAAGGCCAGTTACTGGCATATACCTACAAACAACACATTCTGACTCTCCCCTGAATTACCAGAGGTAGCCTGCTCTAAAGAAGGGCAGCATTCACAGTTAAACAGTAAGAGGAAGTCCAAAATAAAATGATGCTTAACCAACCAAGAACCACTGCTATCTAAAGGAGCCACAATCATGACAAAGACTCATCAAACTCAACAAATGTATGCACAAACATCTAAGGAAAGAATAAAAAACAAGAAATTGACTCTAAATAGGATGTGACTATTCCCACAGCATAGGAAATATCTAGTCAATAATATTGTAATAACTATGTATGGTGTCAGATGGGTACTACATTTATCGAGATGATCACTTGGCAAAATATATAAATATTTAATCATGTTGTACACCAGAAACTAATATAATATTGTATGTCCATCATAATTGAAAAACAAATTTTAAGTAAGACTCTAGAGCAAATAAATTAAGAGAGGTGTGAGAGAATGGTTTTCAAAAATAAAAAGATAATTTAAAATTCTAGAAAGTACAAACTCAAACTCTAAATTTAAAATAAAACACAAAAACAAGGAAAATATCCTCATTAGATGAACTGAATAGCATAGAGAGACATGAACAGTGAATCAGAGATGAAAAATCAAGTAGAATTATTTTCCTAGAATGAAGAACAACTGGAAAGACATATGAAAAGTATGAAAATGAAGTTAAGAAACTCAGAAGGTAGATCTGGAAGCTGCAACGTGCATCTAATAAGAGACAGAGAGAGAGAGAGAGAGAGAATGAATGAATGAAAATATCAGAAACCATAAAAAATAGTATTTTCATAAAGCTGAAGACATAAGTCTTTAGATTAAAAAATAGAACTGATATATATATATATGCATATATGTGTAACACACACATATATACATATGTATACATATATATGTATGTATATATATGTGTGCGTGTGTGTGTGTGTATATATATATATATATATGTTACATATATGTAAAGGAAAAAGGGTCCATGTCAGAAACAGCATGGGGAAATTTCAGGACATAGATGATAAAGAAATAAATTGCAAAAAGTCAAGATTGAAAGATAGAATAAACAGACTACCTAAAAGAAATGAGACTTAAAAAGACATGAGGCTTCTATCAGCAATAATGGGTATAAGAAGACACTGAAAACAAACCTTAATACTGAGAGAAAATAGTTGTGAATATTGCATTCTCTAATCAGCCAGGCTGGCATTCATTTGTGAGGATAAAGTAAAGTATTAGCTATACTGCAAATGTCTAAAAACTTCACGACCCAACAAATCTTATCTAGAGAATGAACTCAAGGTAAATGAACAAAAAATATTAAAGAAAGCTGAAGCGCAGTGACATCAGAAAGATGAAGACCGGGAAACTCTAATCCCTTGTTCCTCCAAGGAAACACAGAATCAACAACAATGAATTGACCAAAATAGCTTTGTGGGAGCTCTATAAACCAGTTAAGGATTTGTAGCAACCAAGCAAATGCCCAACCAAGAAAAAGCCTTACAAAATGGTAGGAAATTTCATGGTATTTTTCCTCACACTTGCCCCATTCTCTCCCCGGCACAGTGCAGCATGGTCACAGGAAGCTGCCAATTCTTGATTCCTCTTCACGATAGAAGGAAAAGAAGAATTAACATCAAGGCTCCTCAAACTCTTCTGAAACAACTGAAGAGAAGAAAACCTTTCTAAACTCATTCTATGAGGACAGCTTTGCACTGACATCAAAGCCAGACAAAGATACTGCAAGAGATGAAAATCACAGACTAATACCCCATATAAATGTCAATTTAAATATCCTCAATAAGATACTAGCAAACAATTCAATAGCGCATTGAAATTATACAACAAGTGAGATTTATTGCTAAAATGTAAGGATGGTCCAACATATGAAAATCAATCAATGAAATATACATTAACAAAATGAAGAAAAATCAATTATACGACTACCTTAATTGATGCAGAAAAACATCTGACAAAATTCAATACCTTTTCTTAATAAAAACATTCAACAAACCAGGAACAGAAAGAAATTACCCCAACATATAAAAAAAGCTATATATGAAAAACTTACAGTGAACATCATACTCCTGGTAAAAGATTGAAACTTTTCCTCTAAGATCAGGATAGAAGAGGATGCCTGCTTTCACCACTTTTACTCAACATAATCCTGGAAATCCTAACAAGGGCAATTAGGAAAGAAAAAGAAATAAAAGGCGGTCAAATCGGAAAAGACGTAAAATTATCTCTGTTCACAGATCACATGATCTTATATAGAGAAAATCCTAAAGATCTCACAAAAACTTGAACTTATAAAGCAATTCATAAGTTCAAAGTTGCAGGACTCAAAATCAACACAAAGAAAACTGTTGCATCTCTCTAAACTAACAATAAAAAGAATAAAACACTTAGGAATTAACTTGATGAAGGAAAGGAAGACTTGTATGCTCAAAATGTTACTGAAGGAAATTAAAGAAGATGCTAATAAATGGAAAGACATCCTGTGTTCATGGACTGGAAAACTTAATATTGTTGAGATATCAATATTACCCAAAGAAATCTACAGATTTAATGCAATCTCTGTCAAAAACTCAATGGCAAAAAACAAAAACAAACAAAAAAAACCCAACCCATTTTAAAAATATGATATCTCAAGAGACAAAAGCCAAAAGAATAATAAAAAGAACATGATTTGAGGGCTCACACTTTCTGATTTTAAAACTTATTACAAAGCTATAATAATCAAAGCAGTATAGTACTGCCATAAAGACTGACACATAGACCAAAGGACCAGAACAGAAATAAACCCTTGCATATACAGCCAAATGATTTTTGACAAGCATTCCAAAACAATTCAACTAGGAAGGAAAAGTTATTTCAACAAATGGTGTTGAGAAATCTGTATATCCACATGCAAAAGAATGAAGTTGGATCCTTACCTAATACTATATACAAAAATTAACTCGAAATGGATCAAAGACCATTAGCTCTAAACATTAGAGCTAAAACTATAAAACCCTCAGAAGAAAATTTAGGTGAAAAACTTCATGACCTTAGATTTGGTCATGATTTCTTGGCTATGACACCAAAAGCACAGGTAACAAAAATAAAAATAGATAAGCTGGACTACATCGAAACTAAAAACTTTTGAGCATCAAAGGACACAATCAATAGAGTGAAAAGGCAACCTATGGAATGGGAGAAAATATTTGTAAAACATACGTCTGCTAAGGGGTTAATATACAGAATGCAGAGAAATTCCACAGCTCGACAACCAATAAACAACTCTATTAAAAAATGTGCAAAGTACTTGAACAGACATTTCTCCAAGAAAATAAACAAATGGCAAAAAGCATGTGAAAAGATGCTCAATATCATTAGTCATAGGGAAATGTAAATCAAAACCACAATGAGGATGGCTACTGTCAGAAAAAAAAAAGAGAAAACAAGTGCTGGGGAGGATATGGGGAAATTAGAACTCTTATACATTGTTGATGGAGATGTAAAATGGTGCAGCCACTATGTAAAATAGTATGGAGTATCTAAAAAAATTAAAAAATAGAATTATCATATGTTCTACCAATTTTACTTGTGTGTGAATGAGACAGCATAGGGACTTGGACCCTGGGCCAAAGGAATGCCTGATGGCCAAGAGGAGCACTGGATAAACTGACTATAAGAATGCAACCACCCCAACATTCTCTATGCAAAAATGCAGAAGTAGTTGATTTTACCTCCCTTCTAACAGCTTGCTTTCTTGCAGATGTCCAAAACACTGCTCTGGTTGTGCAGTTGATCAAGATTTGACTGCTATACGACTTTCCTGGGTTGGCGATAATGAGCAGTCCACCATCTTGCTCCCACAGCACAGGCTCAAACATATTTACCGGGCAATGCAGCTGGAAAAGAAAGTCACCTGACCCTGAAATGGATGATTCCAAAAGCCCACCTTTTACAAAAAGCTGGCTTTGTCCCCAGCTTATAAAAGCAGCCAAGCAGAGCCAGGCCCCAAGTCAGTTCGGAGGACCTTCTTTTCCTCTGTGCTGCCTCCCTTGTGCTCAAGCATAAGTTTAATAATATTTGTCTGGAAATTTTTCTGGGGTTTCCTCTTGATTTCTATCTTGGGGAACCCAAGAACAATAATGATGGTAACATGTATATCCCAAAGAATTCAAAAGCAGAGTCTCCAAGAGATATTTATACACCTATGTTCATAAAGCAATATCCAAAAGGCAGGTGCAACTGTAACCGCACTGCAACTGCATGCAAACTTCATTTCTTTAATACAGTTTTTTTTTTTCCTTGATTCAAGCCTGGTCTTGCCCAGATAATGGCACTGTGACTCAGTTACCTTCCCCATCCTTATTCTCACACCTTTGTAGGCCTGCTCTTTTAATCATTAAGCCTCAGGACATAAAATTTATTGAGCCTCAGGTCAATAATCACGAGGACAATAAGTTTTAGTTACACTAAGAATAACATTTAGCCTTAGATGTTTTAGCTCTAGGCCCATCGAGGCAGAACAACCCCACCAGCTATGAGGCCAGATGGGATGTTGCCATGGCTGACTCCAGAATCAAACACAATGATTAATTACCCCAGCTCCATTTAATTGTTCAATCAGTAGCACCCATGATCCCCAACTCCTTTGGTTTCCATGACTATTGATTTTTCACTATATAATCTGTACTTCTGAGATACCTGGGGAGCCAGGTTGTTGAAAGCATTAGTTCACCTGTGTCTCTGGGACTTGCAACTCTCTAAAATAAATCCTTACTTTCTTTGCTGCAAAAACTGCACGAACCTCTTCTTTGACTCAGATGCACGCAGGCAGACAGGCCCCTTTTTTCCATAATACAACCAAATGTCCATTGATGAATGAATGTATAAACATAATGACACTGAAAAATTCCTATGGCCTACTGATGTTGTAGACATCAAAACATGGTAGCATAATGCATTACAAATACTTACCATTGTTAAAATTGCCTATAGTATTCAGTATAGTGACATGCTGTACAGGTTTGTAGCTTAGGAGCTGTAAGGGAACAGAATTTGTTACCCCAAAATATGTCTATTTAACATAAGAATCATTTTAGGTTGATTAATTTTAAGAAATAGCAGACATGGGAGAAGCTCTGAAAACCAAGGAGAAGTTACATTTACATTTGTAAGAGAAATCTTCATTTATAAGGGCTCCTCTCTTACTGTACCAGGACAAAGGGGAATGACCTCATCTCTAGAAACTTAATGGATGCAGAAGGCAATGACGAATCTGCATAAAAAACTCTGTGTGCTTTTCCGGGTAACCTTCCATAAATGACTTCCTGCCTCCCCCATATTTTCTTTCCTCTTCAGCTGCAGATGGTATTTAAAGTGGTGGCTTCAGCCACTTTGGTAAATAACTCAGTCTTCCTGGGTCTCTCCCATGTATACAGGAGATATGCATGTTATTAAAATTTTGTTTGTTATTCTCCTGAGAATCTGCCTTTTATTACAGGGATACTTCAGCCAAGAATCCATAATGGCAGAGGAAAAATTATTTTTTCCTCCTCTACAGAGAAAGAGGCTATACCACATAGCCTAGAAATGTAGTGTGGAGGAAACAGGGGCCACACTGACATACTGAGAGGAGGCCTGTAATGTGGGCCTTTCAAACTCAGAGACTGAAAATAACCACACCATATAGGGTGGTCTGCATATAAAAATTCCTAACTAAAAGTGAGTCATGGCAGATAGTCACATCCTAGGCCTGTAGCTTCTTTAACAAAAGTCCATCTTTACCTAAGTGAGCCTATTGTCCTTTTGCCTCTAAGCTAACATACCTTTGAAATGTCTGAGTAATCTTTTCCTGACGCCTGAAGGCACTACAGCCAGAGCAGGAGACCATAGGACTCTTCTTCGTTATTTGTTGCCTGCATACCACCTCTGTGTTGTAAATGTTTATTAACTATCCTGTAGCCACTAATGTAAAAGAAGTATATGTCTCTGCATTTCATTTTTGTATCCAGTCTTAGATATCACCCCACTTCGCTTTCTCCCACCCCCTTAATTTAGCACCAATGGATTTCATGCAACCTTTCTTAAGTCTCTTCCTTTTATTTTAATGTATAAAATAAGCTGCAAAACTGCCATTCTCAGGAGGATTTTCTTAATTCTTTGAGATTTTGTCAATTTGGCTCAAATAAATTCATAAAAATTCTCTACAGATTTGGATGTTTCGTACATTGACGGTAGTATGCTATACCATCTAGGTTTGTGTAAGTACACTCTACGATGTTCACATAATGAAGAAATCGCCTAACAACGCATTGGTCAGAACATATCCCAGTCTTTAGGAGCATGTGACTATACATGCAATAGAATATTATTCAGCATAAAAAAGGACGGAAATTCTGAAACATTGTACAACATAGATGAACCTTGAGGGCATTATGCTAAATGAAATAAGCCAGTCACAAAAGGTCAAATACTGTATAATTCTATTTATATGAGGTACCCAGAGTAGTTAAACTCATAGAAACAGAAAATAGAACTGTGGTTGCCAGGGGCTGGGGTGGGAAGTAATGAAGAGTTAAATGTTCAGTGGGTACAGTTTTGGTTTGGGAAGATGAAGAACTTCTAGGATGGATGGTGGTGATGGCTGCCCAACAATGTGAATATACTTAATGTCACTGAACTATACACTTAAAAATGGTTAAGATGATAAATTTTGCATTATGTGTATTTTACAACAATTTAAAATATTATAAAAGACACTTAGGAGGATGAAAGGCCAAGCTACAAAATGGGAGAAAATTTTTACAAACAACATATCTGACAAGACTGATACATAGAATTTATAAAGGACTCTCAAAACTCAACAGTAGAGTTTGGATTAACATGGCGGAGTGAGAGACATCCCAAGATCTCTCTCTTTGAAACAACAATAAGCTGAACAGCTAAAACTCAACAAAAACCACACAAACTGCACACCATCATGTCTGAGTGTGGGTTCTGTGCATAAGAGCTACCACAGGTCAGACCCTCGCGTGATGGGCAGACGACTAGGAGAAATAAAGAAGCTGCCTATCACAGCCACCTGAGCTCCCTGTAGGAAGAGGGGGAGAGGAGAAGGTGCAGCGAGTTCCCTGAACAGCCCTGCCTAGGAGTGCTGTAAGCTCCACACGGCCAGTGAAAGGGTCCAGTCATCAGGGCAGAAAGCAGAGAAGAGAGAAGGCAGAGAAACGACAGTTGAATTTTATCAGCGGTGGTTGCAAAACTAAGGCTGACCCACAGCCCGCAACCCCCAACCCAGAGGGGCCCTCCCCCCATAACCTCCGAGACTGAACACCTCAGAGCCCCAGGGGAATCTGAGCAAACACTACCGAAACTGTTGCGTACACTGACAGGGACTGAGATTGAGAGTAGTGAGCGTGATTAAACATCTATAAGAAAAAAAGGCATTATTAAGGCTTTATATAAAGCAGGGATCCAAGAGGCTTAGACGTCGCCTACTGGAAACCAAAAGAAAAGTGCCTTCTTTGCAGCAGGCTAAAGAGAGACCTTTATATAATAAATCTTCTTTCTGGAAAAAAAGTTGAATACACATCCA
>NW_006435779.1:202911-203768 GCF_000325575.1 Pteropus alecto
ACTGCCACTAATTGCCAGGCGGAGAAATAGTCCATTAAACTCCATAAACAACCGAGGTGACAAGGCATCTCAGAAAGAAAGAGAAAAATGTCCAGAATATAAGCTTACAGACATAGAAATATGCGACTTAAATAACAGAGAATTCAGGTTGGTACTTCTGAAAAAACTCAGTGAGATCTGAAACGAATCATATCAACAATTTCAGGAACTAGAAAAACGACTAGATGAGCAGAATGAATTCTTTAGCAAGGAGAACTGAAACCCTCAAAAAGAACCGAATAGACCTTCAAAAAAAAAAAAACAAACAAAACACACACTGCAAGAGTTGAAAAATGAAGTAGCAAGCTTGGGAAATAGAATCAACCAAATGGAGGAAAGGATCAGTGACGTGACAGACAGAAATCTAGAAATAAATCAGAGGGAAGAAGAAAGAAACAGAAGAATGAAAAGTGATGAAAGAGACATACAAGAACTAGCTGATACCATCAGGAGAAGAAACGTAAGAATAATGGGCATTATCGAAGATGAGGAAAGGGAGCAGGGATTAGAAAGCATTTTCAGACAAATAGTTGACGAGAATTTCCCAAATTTAAGAAATGAGCTGGAGCTTGGAATTCAAGAATTCAACAGAAAACCCATTTATCTCAACCCACAAAGGCTTTTACCAATACACATTGTATTAAAAATATCAAAATTCAATGACAAAGAAAGAATTCTCAGGGCAGCCAGGGAGAAGAAAATGGTAACTTATAAAGGAAAACCCATTAGATTATCTTTGGACTTCTCAGCACAGACCTTACAAGCCAGAAAAGAGTGGAATTAAATATTCAAAATATTAAGTGAAAAGAACTACCGGG
>NW_006435779.1:205868-224793 GCF_000325575.1 Pteropus alecto
ATTCAAAAATCCATAGCATTCCTATACTCGAATAACGAAGCATCAGAAAAAGAAGTGGAAAAATAATTCCTTTTGCAATTGCAACAAAAAGAAAAAAATACTGAGGAATAAATCTAACAAAATATGTGAAGAACCTATATAATGAAAACTATAAGACCCTATTAAAAGAAATCGAAGAAGATACAAAGAAATGGGAAGATATTCCATGTTCTTGGATTGGAAGAATCAACATAAAATGTTAAAATGATCATATTACCTAAAGCATTATATAGATTTAATTAATCCCATCAAAATCCCATCGGTATTTTTAAAAGAAATAGAACAAAAAAATCATCAGATTTGTATGAAAGCACAAAAGACCCCGAATCGCCAAAGCAATCCTGAGAAAAAAGAACGAGGCTGGAGGCATCACTCTGCCCGACTTCAAATTATACTACAAGGCGACAGTCATCAATACAGTATGGCACTGGCAGAAAAACAGACACATGGACCAGTGGAACAGAATCGAGAGTCCAGAAGTAAACCCATATTTATATGAGCAAATAATTTTTGACAAAAAAGCCAAAAACATACAGTGGAGAAAGGAAAGCCTTTTCAATAAATGGTGATGGGAAAACTGGAAAGCCACCTGCAAAAGAATGAAACTACACTGTTGTCTATCACCACACACCAAAATTAACTCAAAATGGATTAAGGACATGAATATAAGACCTGATACAATAACATGCATAGAAGAAAACATAAGAACTAAACTCAAGGTCCTTGGGCTTAAAGAGGATTTTATGAATTTGACCTCAAAAGCAAGAGAAGTAAAAGCTAAAATAAATGAATGTAATGAGAGAAAGAAATTTAACTATGGGAGGTGAACACACAGTGTAAATATACATATGCCTTATTGTTAAAGGGTACAGATGAAACTTATTGGATTTCGTTAACCAATGTCACCATAAAAAATAAATTAATTTAAAAATATTTACGTAAAAGTTGTAGAAAAAACCTCAACAATAAAAATAGTAATACAATTTAAAAAGGATCTGTAAATGGTGAATAATCACATGAAAAAATGTTGAACGTCGTTAGTCATTAGGGTAATGCAAATTAACACATAGATGAGATATCACTACACACTTATTAATTCAGCTATGATAAAAACTAGAAAATACAAACTATTGGCAAGGATGAAGAAAAACTGCATATCTCAAAACTGTTGGTGAGAATATATAAAATTTTCTGGCATTTTCATTAAAAACTAAACAAATACTACTATCCCAGCCAGCAATCTCATTCCTAGAGAAATCAGAGAAATAAAAACTTGTTCTACACAAAAACCTCTACACAAATATTCATGGCAGCTTTATTTATAATAGTCAAAAACTGTAAACAACCAAAATGTCCTCCAAAAGGTGAATAATTAGACAAACAGTGGTATATCCATACCATGGAATACTACTCAGGCATAAAAACAATGAAGTATATTGATATACACAATAAACAAACTGGATGGCTCTCAAGGACATTATGCCAAGTGAAAATAAGCCAATCTCAAAAGGTCACATATTATAAGATTTTGTTTATATAACATTCTTAAATCAATAAAAATGTAAAGATGAAAACAGAACAGTGGTTGCCAGAGATTAGAGATGATGGGAGAGAAGAGGAGGTGGCTGGGACTATAAAGGGGAAGCCTGAAGGATCATTGTGGTGAGGAACAGCTCTGTATCTTGATTGTGGTGATGGTTACACGAATCTACTCACGATAAAATGACACAGAACTCTACACGTACATGTGCCAATGTCAATTGCCTGGATTTGGTAACGTATGATAGTTAACCTTAGATATAAACATTAAAGGAAACTGGGAGAAGAATACAAAGGTCCTCTCTATACTGTCTGCAACCTCCTGTGAATCTATAGTTATTTCAAAATAAAAAGTAGAGAAAAAAAAACTCTGTAAGAACATTCTTGTACTGAGATTTCTGTGTACATGTCTTTTTCTTTAGGAAAAGTAACAGAAACAATTTCTGGGTAAAGGGTTTACATATATTTACAGTTTTATAAATTGCCCTTCTGAAAACCTATACCAAAGTATGCTTGTCAGCATTAGTACCTGAGAATTCTCATTTCTCACACTATTGCCAACTGTGGACACATTCATAGTCTTTTGAGCCAACCTGACATGAAATAAAATAGTATCAGTTAATGAATATCCACTGATGACTAACAATGATTGAGAATTTTTTCTATATTGATTTATATTCTCATTTATTTATGAACATTTATTTTCACATTGATAAACCCTAAAAAAAAAGATCATATCTTTGATATAAGAGCTTCATAGCTATTTGAAGATACAATCTCTCTGTTATTTTATATGACTTTTTCCCCTTTTGGTTATTCCCTTTTAAAATATATGCCAAGGAAATTGTTATGGGTAAAACTGTGTTCCCCCCAAAGAATTTTAAGTCCTAACCCTAGCACTTCGGCATGTGATTTTATTTGGCAATAGGATTGTTGCAGATGTAATTAGTTAGGATAGGGTCATACTGGAGTAAGGTGAGTGCCTAGTCCAATAAGACCACTGTCCTTATCGAAAGGGGGGATTTGGAAACAGACAGGAATAGAGGGAGACCTTTATGTGAAGATAAAAGATAGAGATGGGATTGATGTGTCTACAAGCCAAGGAACACCAAAGACTGCCAGCAAACAACCAGAAGGTAGGAGAGAGGTATGGAACAGATTCTTCCTCCCAGCCTTAGAAGGAATCAACATTGTCAATACCTTGATCTTGAACTTATAAACTTCAGAACTTTGAGACAATACATTTCCATTGTTTAAGACACTTAGTTTGTGGTACTTTGTTATAGGCAGCCCTAGGAAACTAAAACAAATTATTACATAGCCTCCAATTTAATTGAGACAAGGCCATTAATTTTCCTTTATGGATTCTGCATTTGTTCCACTACTTAAAAAGCATTTCTTGTCACCAGATTCTAAAAATACTGATGTTTTTCTTGTATCATGCTTTACTTTAAATTATTCAGTCTTTCAAAATATGTATTTATGTATGACATAAATTAAAGAAAACATTTCTAAAGAAAAAACAATTATCTCAGAACCATTTATTAATAATTCATAAATTTTTTACTGATTTAAAATGCCAGAATTAGTATATAATAGATTATATTCATATATATCTAAGCTTATTTCTAGATGTTCTCTTTTGTTTTATGACAAATTTCAATTGAGACTGGTTGCAAAATATTTTAATTACTATGCCTTTAGGTTAAATTTTAAAATCTTAAAGTCAAATTTCGCCATTAGTATTCTTTCTTTTTTTCCTACCAATATTTTCTTGGCTATTCTCACTCATTCCTCCAGATAAGCTAATATTGTCAAATATTTCCCTAAGTACTTTTGGCATGTTAATTGTAATTATATTAATTTTATAAACTAAAACCAGGAGAACTGATAACTTTGCAACATTGACTTTTCCCAGTCAAGATTTGTATTAACAAATCTATATTTCCCTTTATAGAGTTTTGTTTTATTTGCATAGGTCCTACAGATTTCTATTTGAGGCTTCAGTCTAGAGATGCTTTAAAATAAGTTAATAGTTTCAAAGGTATCTCTTTTCCAACTGTATTTTTAATGATTATTTTAGTGGGTATGAAAATATATAAATACATATATATAAATGTATGTTTCAAATTTCATCTAGATATTTTAAAACTGGGTCACTTTGATTCTGGAGGTTCTGGTCAAGAAGGCAGAGTAGGTAAATGCTGTGCTTGCCTCCTCCTATGACTGCATTAAAATTACAACTAACATAGAACAATCAACCTGGAGAACCATCCAAAGATTAGCTGAACAGAAGTCCTACGACTAAGGATATAAAGGAGAGGCCACCTGGAGACTGGTAGGAAGGGTGGGATGTGAAAGGGGCTGGCCCTGCACCCATGTGTAGTAGTTGAGAATTGGGAGAGATATCTTGGCTACAGAGGTCCCCCTGAAGAGCAAGGGGTCCCAACTTCACAATGGTCTCCCCAGCCCAGAGCACTAGTGCTGGAAGAGGAGCCCCCTGTTGCATCTAGCTGTAAAAATCAGTGGGGATTTTGTCCATCCAGGTGAGACGGAGGGTGGCTGGAAACCCAGATGTCCTTTTAAAGGACCCCCTCTCTCACTTTCAGGCACTCACCCTGGGCTCCAGCAGAGAAACAGCAGCTCAGGAGCTGCCAGAGACATATAGGGAGACACTGAGTGTGTGTCTTCAGAGCGAGGGCTGGAGGGAAAGCCGCCATTGTCCTCGTGGTGCCTGAAGAATGACTACTTGAGATTTATTACTTGTAGGAAAATTACTGTTTGACTATTGCCATGGGAACAAAAGGCTTTTGATCATAGGGATATAACATTCTGGTAACAAGCATTCTGCTTCTGTACTCCCCACTTGCACACCCCGACCTATAGGTTGACAGGTAGTGAATAGGAGAAAAATAGACCTTTGTGTTCAGACAGAATGAAGAATGGGATTTTAGGCTTAAAAACCCTGTACCTCTACATTTCGGGGCTGCTTGATTTGGGGTCTGCGTACCGCTGGCAGACCCAGCTGGCTGAATAAAGAGTGTGATTCCTATGACTCATTGATTCCTGGTGGTCCGTGTGTCTTTCGGGGGCTGGCGGCTACAACATCCTGTGTTCAGCCGTCCCCCAACATGGCCAAACTTGAGTTTTCATTGGCCTGGTGAGTGCTGCTCACTACACCCTGATGACTCCCTGGGACTCCACCCCATCCAACCTGCACACAACCAGAAGTTTTTTTGAGGCTGCTGTAGATGGTGTTGGCCAATGCTGCAGTCTTTCTTAGACAACTCTTGCCAGCATGCGGACCTCAAATAGGTGGCAGCTAGGCTTGATGTGCTCTTGAGACTTTTACAAAGTGGCCCCAAGCTCAGCACTGACACCATTTCTGAATCTGCATTAACCCACTGAACACCACTCGACCCACACTGGTGACTTCCTGAGACCCTGCATCACTAATTCGTGTACCACCAGAGGCTGTTTCAGCAGCCTGTGGACAGCTGGTGTTGATCCACACTAAAGTCTTTCTTGGACAACTTTTGGAGGTCTGCAGGTCCCAGGCAGGCAGCAGCTGACCTCAGTGTGCTCTGAGCCTTTTGTGGAGTGGCCCCAGGCTCAGAACTGGCATCAAATCTGAATCTGCATTAACTCAAAACCTAATCTGCATTAACTCGTTAAACACCACTCTCCTACAGTGGTGACTCTGATACCCTGCCCCACCCAAATCCCATACCACCCTAGGCTCTTCCAGAAGCTGCTTTCTGGAAAGCAAGCAGGCAGTGGCAGGCCTCAGGGTACCCTGGGCCTATGCTGAGTGGCCTCAGACCCAGTACTGGTAAAAACTGACCTCGGTTCGCAGCATGGCCTCTTCCACAAACCTCCAGATCCAGCACAGACAGTAACCAGCAACCAATGGTGGATCACTTTGTAGCTCCTACCAGATAGCCCTGGACCAGTCACAGGCAACGGCTGACTTTGGGCTGCACAGAAGCCCCTCCTCAAAGGTACCAGAACCAGCATACCCGGTGGTTGGCTTCAAACCGCAACAGAACACCACTTGGTTAGCCCCACAAGTTGCACACCCAAAGGGTGGTCTTGGCAAGCACCAGAGCCTGCTGGGGTGAATCCTGCTTTGTGGGGTCAGCCCTTTCACAACAGCTTGTACTCTTTGGTTGTCGCCAATCCTCACAGCCAGTAAGTCTTAGGGTCAATCTAATCCACTGATGGGACAACAGCAATCAAGACTAAACTACAACAATAGGACATATACAACCCAGTATAAGGGGTACTACTGGAACATCAGGCTCAGGTGACAAGAGACTGTGCCACTGGGCCCCACAGGCCACCGTGCCAACTGGGAGACGTAGCAGATCTACCTAATATATATAAATGAACACAGAGAGGCAGCCAAAATGATGAAACAAAAAAAACCACGTCCCAAGTGAAAAAACAGAAAAAATCTCCAGAAAATGAACTAAATGAAATGGAGACAAGCAATCTACCAGATACAGAGTTCAAAACACTGGTTATATAGATGCTTAAGGAACTTAGTTGTGAAACTTCAACAAAGAGACAGTAAACATAAAAAAGGACATAGAAACCATAAAAAATAATCAGTAAGAATAAAAGACTACAATAACTGAAATAAGAAATACACTGTAAGAAATCAACAACAGATATGAAGCACAGGATTCAACCAGCAATTTAGAAGACAAGGTAGCAGAAAACACCCAATTTGAAAAGAAAAAAGAAAAAAGAATTTAAAAAGAATGAAAATAATTTAAGGGGCCTCTGGGACAACATCAAGCGTAACAACTTTCACATCATAGGAGTACCAGAAGGAGAAGAAAGAAAACACGGGGTTGAGGATCTATCTGAAAAAATAATGACTGAAAATTTTCCTAATCTGGTGAAGAAAATAGACATACAAGTACAGGAAGTACAGAGAGTCCCAAACAAGATAAATCCAAAGAGGCACACACGAAAACACATCATGATTAAAATATCAAAGGTTAAAAACAAAAAGAATCTTAAAAGCAGCAAGAGAAAAGCAGTTAGTTCCCTACAGGGGAGTCCCATAAGTCTGTCAGCTGATTTCTCAACAGAAACTTTGCAGGCCAGAAGGCACTGGCATGAAGTATTCAAAGTGATGAAAAGCAAGAAACTACAACAAGACTAGGCTACCCAGCAATGCTATCAATTAAAATGGAGGAAGAAATGATAAAGAGCTTCCCAGACAGGAACCTGAAGAAATTCATCACCACCAAACCAGTAAACAAGAAATGTTAAAGGGACTTCTTTTAAAAAAGGGAGGAAGAGAACATAAATACGAATAATAAAATGGCAATAACTACATAACTATAGTCATTTTAAATGTAAATAGATTAAGTGCTCTAATCAAAAGACATAGGCTAGCTAAATAAATAAGAAAACAAGATCCCCCATACATATGCTGTCTACAAGAGACACACTTCAGATCTAAAGATATACACAGACTGAAATAAAGGGATGGAAAAGATATTTAATTCAAGTGAAAACAAAACAAACAATAAAAAGCTGGGGTAGCAATACTAATATCAGAAAAAACAGACTTTAAAACAAAGGCTATAATAAGAGACAAAGAGGGACACTGCATAATGAAAAGGGGATCAATCCAGCAAGGGGATATAACCCCAGTAAACATTTGTGCACCAAACATAGGAGTGCCTAAACACGTAAAACATATTAACTGACACAAAGGGAGAGATAGACAGTAATACAGTCACAGTATGGGACTTTAACACTCCAATGACATCAAGGGATTGATCTTTCTAACAGAAAATCTACAAGGAAACAGCAGCTTTAAATGACACATTAAATCAGATGGATTTAATTGCTATTTTTAGAGCATTTCACCCCAAAGCAGCAGACTATACATTCTTTTCAAGTGCACGTGAAACATTTCCAAGACAGAAAACATGTTAGGCCACAAAACAAGTCTCAATAAACTTAAAAAGACTGAAATCATACCAAGCATCTTTTCTGAAAACAATGTTCTGAAACTAGAAATTAATTACAAGAAAAAAACCTGAAAATCATATATATACGTGGAGGCTAACTAACATGCTACTAAACAATGATTGAATTAACAATGAGATCAAAGAAGAAGTCGAAAGATACCTTGAGACAAATGAAAATGAAGACACAGAAATCCAAAATCTATGAGACAGCACGAAAGCAGTCCTAAGAGGGAAAATCACAGCAATACAGGTCTACCTCAACAAACAATAAAAATCTCAAATAAACAATCTAACCTCACACTTAAAGAAACTAGAAAAAGAATAGCAAACAAAGCCCAAAGTGAGTAGAAGTAAATAAATAAAGACTAGAGCAAAAATAAACAAAATAGAGTCTAAAAAACAATACAAATGATCAATGAAACCAAGAGCTGGTTCTTTGAAAAGATAAACAAAATTGAGAAACTTTTAACCAGATTCATTACGAAAAAAAGAGAAAGGACCCCAGATAAATAAAATCAGAAATTAAAGAGAAGTCATAACTGACACCACAGACATGCCAAGTATTATAAGAAAACACTGTGAACTATTATATGCCCACAAATTTGACAACCTGGAAGAAATGGATAAATTCCTAGAAACATACAATTTTCCAAGACTGACTCAAGAAGTAACAGAAAATCTGAACAGACTGACAGACTGATTACTACTAACAAAATCAAATCAATAATAAAAAAACTCCTCTCAAACAAAAGTCCTGGACTGAATGGTTTCACAGGTGAATTTTATCAAACGTTCAAAGAATTAACACCTATCCTTCTCCTATCAAACTATTCCAAAAAATTCAAGAGGATGAAGGGTTCCCAAGCTCATTTTATGAGGTCACCATTACTCTGATTCCAAAGCCAAAGACATTACAAAAAAAAAAAAAGAAAAACTATAGGCTGATATCCTGATGAACATAGCTGCAAAAATTCTCTACAAAATATTAACAAACTGAATTCAGCAATACATTAAAAATATCATACACTATGATCAAGTAGGATTTATTACTGGGATACACGGTTGGTTCAATATCTGCAAATCAATTAATGTGCTACGCCACATACACAACACGAAGGATAAAAAATATATAATCATATCAATAGATGCAGAAAAAGGCTTTGGCAAAATCCCACATCCATTTATGATAAAAACTTTCAGCAAAGAGGGAATAGAAGGAACACAAGTTAACAAAATAAAGGCCATCTATGACAAACCCATAGCTAATATCATACTCAATGAGGAAAAGCTAAAAGTATCCTTGAGAGCAGGAACAAGACAAGGATGTCCACTTTCACCACTTTTATTCAACATAGTATTGGAAGTCCTAGCCACAGCAATCAGACAAGAAAACGAAATAAAGGCATCCAAACTGGAAAGGAAGAAGTAAAACTGTTATTTGCAGATGACATGATACTATATATAGAGAACCCTAAAAATTCCACCAAAAAACTATTAGCACTGATAAATGAATTCAGTAAAATAGCAGGGTACAAAATTAATATTCAGAAATCAGTTGCATTTCTATATACCAATAATATATTATCAGAAAAGGAAACTAAGAAAACAATCCCATTACTATTGCATCAAAAATAAAATAAAATAGTGCTCACTTCGGCAGCACATATACTAAAATTGGAATGATACAGAGAAGATTATCATGGCCCCTGTGCAAAGATGACACAACAATCTCATTTACAGTTGTATCAAAAACAATAAAATACCTTGCAATCAACTTAACCAAGGAGGTAAAAAAACCCTGTACTTGGAAAATTGTAAGTCATTGAAGAAAGAAATTGAAGACAATTCAGATAAATGGAAGCATTTACTGTGCTCATGGATAGGAAGAATTAATATCATTAGAATGTCCATAGTACCCAAAGCAATCTATAGATTCAATGCAATCCCTATCAAAATACCAATGGCATTTTTCACAGAACTAGAACAAATAATTCTAAAATTTATATGAAGCCACAAAAGACCCCAAATAGCCACAGCAATCTTAAGAAAGAAGAACAAAGTTGGAGGTATTACATTACCTGATACTATACTACAAGTCTATAGTAATCAAATGGCATGGTACTGGCATAAAAACATATAGATCAATGGAACAGAATATAAGTCCATGCCTATGTGGCCAATTAATCTATGACAAAGGAGGCAAGAATATACAGTGGGTAAAGACAGTCTATTTAGTAAATGGTATTGGGAAAACTGGACAGATATGTGCAAAAATATGAAACTGGACCATCTTCCTATACCATATACAATAAACTCAAAATGAATTAAAGATTTAAATGTAAGACTTGAAACCATAAAACTCCTAGAAGAAAACATAGGCAGTAAATTCTCTGAAACTGCTCCTAGTAATATTTTTTCTGATGTCTCTCTGGGCAAGAGAAACAAAATAAAAATAAACAAATGGGACTACATCAAACTAAAAAGGTTTTGCACAGCAAAGGAAACCATCAACAAAATGGAAAGACAACCTACTGAATGGGAGAAGATATTCACCAATGATCTATCGGATAAGGGGTTAATATCCAGAATTTATAAATATCTTATGCAACTTAACATCAAAAAATCAAAAATGGGCAGAGGACCTGAATAGACATTTCTTCAAAGAGGACATGCAGATGGCCAACAGACATATGAAAAGATGCTCAACATCACTAATCATCAGAGAAATGCAATTTAAAACCACGATGAGATATCACCTCACACCTGTCAGAATGGCTATCATCATCAATAAATCAAAAACCAACAAGTGCTGGTGAAAATGTGGAGACTGCAAATTGGTGTGGTCACTATGGAAAACAGTATGGAGGTTCCTCAAAAACTTGAAATAGAACTACCTTATGACCCAGCAATTACAGTTCTGGGTATTTACCCAAGGAAATCCAAACCACTAATTCAAAAAGATTTATTCACTCCTATATTGATTTCAACATTATTAGCATTATTTACAATAGCCAAGATATGGAAGCAACCTAAGCGCCCATCAATAGACTGGATAAAGAAATTGTGGTACATATATACAAAGGAATATTACTTGGTCAATAAAAAGAATGAACTCTTACCATTTGCAACAACATGAATGGACCAGGAGGGTATTATGCTAAGTGAAATAAGTCAGACAGAGAAAGACAAATATCATATAATCTCACTTATATGTTGTGGAATCTAAAGAACAAAATAAACGAACAAACAAAACAGAAACAGACTAATAGATGTAGGGAACGAGCTGCTGGTTGCCAGATGGGAGGAGGGTTAGGGGGTGGGGTATAAAAGGTGAAAGGATTAAGAAGTACAAATTGGCAGTTATGAAATAATCATGGGGATGTAAAGAAAAACATTGGAAATACAGTAAAAAAATGTGGTAACTTATGTATAGTGGCAGTTGGGTACTAGACTAATGAGGGAGATCCTTTTGTAAATTGCATAAATGTCTAACCACTACACTATATATCTGAAACTAATATAAAATAATATTGAATGTCAACTGTAATTGAAAAATTTATAAAGGGGGGTGGGGAGAAGGGTGAAGGAGAATAAGAGGTTCAAATTTCCACGCATAAAACAAAACAGTCATTGGGATGTGGTGTACAGCATAAGGAATACAGTCAATAATATTGTGATAGCATTGTACAGTGTTAGATGGTTACTGGACTTATCATAGTGATCACTTTTTTAGGTATATAAATGTTGAATAAATACGGTGTATACCTGGAACTAATATAATATTGTGTTAGGTACATTTTAATAAAAATCTTAAAAAAAAAAGGGTCACTTTACTGAGCTTATTAGTTTTAACAGGTGATTTGCTTAGAGTTTTCTAGGGAGATAAGCATATCAATGCCAAGTTTTTCTCCCCCTTTCCAATATTTAAGGCTCTCATTTGCTTTCCGTGGCTTATTACATCAGCTAAAACATCCAGAACAATATAAATAAAATATTCTTCTCTTTCAAGTTGCACTAAGAGTATTTTTTTAAAATCATGAATGGGTGTTGAAAGAAAAACTCATCTATTGAGATTGGAACTGAATCACGGGCTGCCAGGATGGAGTAGTGGGAGAGACTGAACTGACTGTAAAATGAAATGAGAGAATTTTTTAGGGGAGATGGAAATATTCTATATTTCGGTTGGGGTAGTAATTACATGGGTGTATAGATAGAAAGATAGACAGATAAATTTGTAAAAAGTCAGTGACCTATACATGTAAAATTTGTGAGTTTTTATTGTAATAATTTATACCTTAATACAATGATTACAAAAAAAAAAGAATGAGTGTTGAATGCCTTTAATGTGATGATAATGAGGCTGTTCTTGGATAGACCACTGTAATGAATTACACTAATCATTTTTTCCTCTCCATATTTTATGTTTTTTAAAAGAAATACAAGACTAAGATATGATCATTATAGGGAAGTGTTTAAAATGCAGTCAAGCATTATGAAATAAAAATGTACCACCTGAAATGCCAATATGACAGAGATAGCCAACATTATTTTTTCCCCTCCCAAACACTGACCAATATAATTGTGTGTGTGCGTGTGTATGTGCATATGTGGGCATGCATGTACATGTGTGTGTGTGCATGTCTGCATCATGTCACTACTTGCTGCTTGAAACATTTCAAGATCCTACAGTGCTCTACATAATCTAGCCCCATGGTCAGTTCTTTATTATTGCTACAACAAATCGTTGCAAATTTAGTGGCTTAAAACAACAGAAATTTATTCTCTTACAGTTCTGGAGGCCAAGGGTCTGAAATGAGTGTTATGGGGCTAAAATCAAAATGTCAGCAGGGCCTCGTTCCCTCCAGAAGCTCTAGGGGAGAATCTGTTCTTTTGCTTTTTCCAGCAGGTAGAGCTACATCTCTTGGCTTGTAGCTCTTCCTCCATCTCCAAAGCCAATGGCAGAGCATCCTCTCTCTGGACTCTGTTTCTCTCATAGGCCTTCTTCTCTGCTGTCTGAAACTCCCCTCTGCCTCCCGTTTATAAGGACCCTTGATGACACTGGGGTAATCTAGGATGCTCTCCCATGTCAAGGTCCTTAACTTAACTACATCTGCAAAAACTTCTTCCATGTAAGTAACATTCACAGGTAAGCTGAACAACAGCCCCCAAAGATTTGGGCATGGACATCTTTGGGGGCTGTTGTTCAGCTGATCACCCGTCACCTTTGTCTCCAGCCCCCTGTTCCAAGTAGCCCCCATCCCTTGCCCTCTGCACTTCAGCTCTTCTCTCAGTTTCTTGAACATGCCGTACTTCATCTTGCCACAAACCTTTTTCACATACTGGATATCAAATGAGCATCAGAGAAGAGGAAAAGAATCAATTCCCGGGATAGCTGGGAGAGGTGAGAAGTGTGGCAAAGCTAGAAACCATGTTAGAGCCCAGAGGAAAATACCTCTGGTTGCAGGCATTCAAGGAGGCCCTCTGGAGAATATCCACCCCATCACAGAGATCGTTAACAGCATTCAATCCTCCATCAAGCCTGTGGTGCTCATTATGTCTTCACTGTGAATGTGTGGAGCAGGGTCCAGGCGGCTGAGCAGGGGCAGCACACAGACTTGGGCACAGGGACTCAGAGCCCTATCTGACATTGGGTTAAATGAGAAACCCATCTCACCAGTAGATATGACTGGCCATGGAAAAATAGGACAGGTTGGGAAGAGTGACCAGATAGAGCATCATGACAGAACAAAACCTAACATTTGTCTTTTCGGAGAGTTTGACCCACCCACCTACTAGCTACTTCCGGGACACCTGGTGGTATGGAGATGTCCTTCCCTGCAGGTAGGTGGCCCTGATGTCCAGATATCTACTTACAGCTGTAGAGAGTCGTGATGCCAGTGTCATCTCCAGGTTCCCCTTCAGGCCCACGAGGGGTGGCACCAACGTCAACAGGTCTTTAATCTCCACAAACACGGGCCAGTGCTGATGGAGACAGAATAAGAAGCTCAATCCACACACACATATTGGCGTATCGTGGACATTTCAAGAAAATGTTACTTTTCACTCCCTATAAAGTAAATGAATAAGACTAACTAGTTTCAAAAATGGCTTTACACTAAATACAAAATAATGATGAAGCCATGAAATTTTCCTAATACTATTCAGTGAACACCACCAGTGGCCTCAAGAGCCCCTTTCTCTCCCTGGTCGTTAGCACCTGGGAAAATTGGGGGTGAGGCTGGGTCTAGCTTGCAGGCATGCTTTGTCGGGTGTGCACAATGTGTTTATAGAAATAAGAATGAATCACCAGTTTTAAAGTGGGGAGGTTCTCATGAATTGGGACAGCCAGGGCTGAAGGGTGGCACTGCTGTATTAAGGACAGGAACTCCCAGGTGGCCCCAGGCCTGCTCTGCTGCTCTCAGGCACTGTGGCCAAGTACAAGTTTCACTGAGTATCATATGAGGACTCTGGATTTGTCAAAATAGATAGAATGTACCTCTATCCAGATCTCTATCAAACATAAAAAATAAAAATTAAAAATAAAAGGAATGAAAGGGAAGTATGCTTCAAGAAAAACCAGAAGAGAAAACATTTCTTTGTGAAGTAAAAACTATTCCAACCTATTTAACATGCAACTAGATTGCCTGCCACTCAATTTGTAATGCCCCATCTGATTCTACTGATTTATTTGACCTCCCAGGCCCCTATAGATACCTGTGACCCCTATACTAGAAGCTCCTCCTGGTTTTGGAATGCTAGAGCTGAAAAGAAAAAAACAACTGTCAGCTAGGACACAGGAGGCCTACGGTCCCCCGTTCCCTAAGACTAGAGCTGTGTGAAAGTGTGCAGATCCACTCATCTTTGGGGCCCTGGAGAGTCACCTATAAAACTGTGCAATAAGACATGTCGCCAGGCATGGACGTGAAGGGATTGGGCCACGTCCTTTAAAGACTCATTGTTTATGGTTTCTTTACACCTTAGTTTCTCTCTTTCGCTTATCTACAAACCTGTGAAATTCAGAGTGCTTACCAGCTCTGATAGAGTTATAAGTCTGCCCTCTCCTAAAAGTTCAGAAGAAAATCATGTCACCAAGCATGGAGGTGCCACCTTTATGTCAGTCCTGGTCTTCAGGAAGCATCTGGCCCCAGGGCAGCTGTGTAACTGTCCTATCAACTACCACACCCCATCCAGCAGAGCATGGTTTACCCTTTAGTTCACAGGCATAGGCACTCCCCAGTGACTGGAGTCTTGCCTCCAGGCAGCGTCCACCACCCTATATCTCCTCTTATGTGATCTGCAAGCTGACACGTTCCTGTGCACTATCTTTCCCTGCCTACACATAAGACCAAGTACCCGCCAACCCAAAAGTAAAAATAAACCCCCTCTCTCGACCTGCCCTGCCATGGAAGGCTTCCCCATCCTTCTCAGCATCACCAAATTTTGAATGAGTTCCCGTCATCACTCATCATAATTCAGGGCTGTGCAAGCCTCTGACTGCCCCCGGCACCCTGCAGCAATGCCCCTCTCCATAAAGAAAGCAGTGAACTTCAAATGAGTGAATCCATTGGCTCTTCTAACCTCCTTTCCGTTGCTCTCTCTGTGCTAGGGCATCTTCCACCCCACCACGCAAACATGTAGTAGACTCCTATTGTGTGCCAGGCACACCTCTGCGCTCTCCACTCTGGCTTCCATGACCATATCCCCTGTCCTATGCTGACCTTTCTAATCGTTCCATCTTGGCCTCCAAAAAGGGCTCCTCTTCCTTCTCCTGACTTTTTAATTTTTTTAATTTAATTTAAAGGATTGTATTTCCTTTCCCCAGTTAGGAAGACTACAAAGTTAGAAATTTCACCAAAGTTTAATAATCCTTGATTCTTCAAAATGGGCATAGACTTTTCAACTCTGGATAGTTCTCAGGTTTCATGATAGCTTTGTGTGACTGACTCAACCAGAACTAATACACTTTCTCAAGAAAAAACAATCTTGATTATGAAGATTCCAACTCCACAGCTGAGAAACTCCCTGTTAAAGGACAGATTGAACCAAGCTGAGGACAAGATCAGGCTGCCGCCAAACTACTTATTGCCCTGTGGCACACACGGCTCTTGACCTATCCTTTCCCACCCCTGGATTCATCCCAGCCCATCCAAAGTCATCTTTCTCCAAACAGTAAACCCCCAAGTTCAGGAGGCCAGAAGTTGTAGACCTCCCGACCTTATAAAATCCTGATTTTCCTTCACGCTTTGTCTTCAGTTCCTTTCTGTCCACATCCTCTCCTTTCTAAGGCTTGAGTTACCTTCCATTGCATGCCTTAGGTTAACTTCCCCACAGTCGCCTCACTCTCCATCAACAAGAGGAATAAAGTAGTGAATGCTAGAAGGTAAACCTTAATGCAGGGGTCCCAACCTCTTTGTAAGTGGTTGCTTGGGTGTGGGCTGGGACATAACCACAGGCAAAGAGATTTGAGAAGTCATGTCTAGACACATCAGGCATCGTATAACCATGAGGGGTCTATTTTGGGACAAAGTCAACAAATATGGAATGGCAAAGCAGAAAAACAGTAGGACTCTGGATACTGGGTGACACTGTTAATCCAATGAATTAACTAGTGCTGCAGCTGTCTGATATGCAGACTTCTTTACAGGAATAAATGTTTTTAATCACTTTGAATTAGGTTTTCTGTTACCCACAACCTAGGCACCCTGACTGATGCACTGGGCTTTGTGCTGGTGGCTTACAATGTCACCAGCACAGATCTGCCTTCTGAGTGTTCTACCTGCTGACTCAACTGCTAACAAAACTCTGGACATCCCACAGGACCCTCAAACTCAGGATTCCAACTTGACTCTCCTCACCAAACTCTACTTTGTCCTACCCCACCATCATAGTTCCAAGCATCCTTCCTGCTTTGCCATCCAGGACTTAATTAACTCCTCATGTTCCCCAACATCTTGACATCCAAGTCTTCATAACTGTCTTAAATTCTGCCACAGCCCTCACAAGCAACTTTAAAGACATCTGTCCCAGGCACTGGGGAGGCTAAAATCAGTCAGCCTTGCATTGGGGAGCTCTGAATCATGACCACAGCCTCCCAGCTTTCCCCTGCAGCCTGGAACCATACCCTCCAGGCCATCTTTGACCCCGCTGCCAGGGTCGACTTTTGTTGCACATCTATGACAATGTCACAGAGCCCTTTATAACTCTTCATTGCAAATTCCACTCCTGGACATATACCCAACAGATATGAATCCTTGTGCTACCCCTCCTCGAAATATACACAGGAATGTTCCTGTTCTTAGTAGTATCATACCTTGAGAATAGCCAAAATGAACCCACAGTATTAGAAGTCAGAAGAGTGGGTTAGGTTGGGCGGAGCATGAAGGAGCTTGCCGGGGGCTGAGAATGTTCTTGACCTGGGTGGTGGTTACTGAGGTGCATTTCCCTTGAGATGATTCATCAAACTGTACACATATGAATTGTGCAATTTTCTACACTTCTGTGCTATACTTCAATAAAACAATAATACATGACACATATTATTAAAACAAAGAATGACAACAAAATCAACAACTCCTCTGCTTTCAGTATACAGCTCAAACTTCTGAGCAGAGCCGACAAGGCCCCTCACTGTTTACCCAGTGCCCCGTCTCCATGACAGTGGCCACTCATGTTCCTCACTCTTTGCAAATGCACACACTCATCTCTCCATATCTATTACACACTGATCCCTTTGCCTGGAATGTTTGTTGATTTCTCATGTCATCCTAGAAACTGCTACATTATCCTTTAAGGTCCAATTCCAACTGTCCTGCTAACTGTAGATTCTCTGACTCCTCTAGTAAGAATGGATTGTTCCCTATTCCTTCACAGGTAAATGTCTGCTCACTGCCTCCACTCCCTCACACTCCTTGATCTGAGGAGCATGTGCCTCGTTCACTAGACTACAAATGCCAAGAAGGCAAGAGCTGGTCTGTTTCTACCCACCACTGCACCTCCAGGGCCCAAGAGCAGCTGGCAGAGTTCAACAAAATATGCTGAATGAATGAAGGAGGAGCCCGATTTATGAGTTAATTCATCTATCTTACTCTGCGTTTGGTTATTAGATGTTCAAAGGCAGGGACCCTGATTCATCTCTAATTTAGTGACAAGCGATCATACTCTAACAACAATAAAAATCACTCTTGTGGACTCCAGGTACACATGTGTATATATAAACCCCAAAAAGGTCTGAAAGGACATGCTCGACCTGACAATACAGGAAATAAACTGAGACTGAGGGCTGTGGTCAAAGAGGGCTTAACCTCAGCTAAGATATTTATTTTATTAATAACTATAACTGAAAAATATTTTTTTAAAAAGCAAACTAATACTCTAGCCACTTACTAGGCCTCAGTCTCCAGGTCCAACCACAGACTGAACTCAGACCCCAGAAAGAGAGACCCCTGGGCCCCAGATTGAGAGGAGACGAGGCCAGCACGCAACCAATGCCCTTGGTCTCAGGACTGCACCAGGGAGAGCCCACAAGGCATGCCTGCTGAGCCAGGTGGTCATGCTGACTGCAGGCTCATAATTCCTGAGGCCCCAGCACACGGCTTCCTGCTGCTCCAGGCAGGAACCAGCCTGGGTATAGTTGGAGCCAGGAGCCAGGATCCCTTGTTGTGGGGCCTCCCTTTGGAATGGTGTTGCCAAGGCTGCTTCCTGCACTGCTGAATGGTGGTGAACAGGGAGGTAGCGGTGCAGGCTTGGGAGCCAGGGAAACTCAAGTGCCCTTGAACCTCACAGTACCCTGGAGTCACGGGAACCACATCTGCTAAGTGGTGAGAAGGAATGGGACATGACTTCCAGAGCTATTTTCTCTTTCTCCCAGCTGCTGGACCTCCCAAAGCTGAATGGCTCGAGACCAGAATCTGCAGACAGCCTTCCCCATGTATACTCTGGGCCTGTCTCCCAAGATACTCCTTTTTCTCCTTTCTGGTCTCCTAGATGGCTCTTTAATGCAGAGTCAGAAAAGGTGTTCTGCCCTCCAGCTAGACTTTCTCCTGGACTGGCACCCTGTGCCACCTCTGCAGATGGTCAGGCACAATTTCCACTCCCCCTACTCTCCATATTTCACCAAATCTTCCAGATTCTGCTGAGCTTTCCCAACTGACAATTACCCTCCCAGGCTGCAGCAACTGAGGGACACACAATGGGGTGAAGAGGTTCTGAGCGATGCTCTACATGAGGCAGCTGTAGAAGGTCAAAAAGACGAGACTCAGGGCAGAGAGTCTCTCCCCTCAGTATCCACAGGAAGGTATTAGGAAAGGGGTGACAAACTCTTAAAGCAGCCCCAGGGGTGAAGCTAAGAAGCA
>NW_006435779.1:224807-237680 GCF_000325575.1 Pteropus alecto
GGGTATCTAGGTCTCAAGCCCAGATGAACACAAGTTTTCTAATAGCGAGCTGGCCAGTATGCTTCTCCAGACCGAGGAGGGGTGAGTGTCCCATCCACTGAGATATGCAAGCAGAGGCTTGCGATGGGATGCCTCCCATCACAAGCAGGGGTCTCTTGTGATGGGAGGCATCACAAGCCTCATTCAGAGACCAGTGGGCCAGGGTGGGTGTTGATGACCCCTCTCCAATTCAGACGGGCGTACTGGGAAATGCTGGATGGGCATTAATAAAAAGATGCTGTGTGTACTGAGGAAGGTACAGTGTTATCTGGGATGTCCCCATGGGTTAAAAAACTAAATTTAAATTTAATTTTACATGTTAAAAAGCACATCATGTACTATAATCCCACATATTTATGTGTTTTTCTGTTCTTGATAGATACATGGCACAATGTTGACAGAGATTATGGGTGCCCAGCCCCCTTCACTTATGTACATTTTCTAATTTATCTAAAATAACACACTAAATCTGTAAGAAATGTTTAAGTAGACAGAGCAAACCCTCAGTGATTAAAACAGCATTACCTTAGCCAACCCCAGGGCATAAACACACCAGGAGAAGTGAACGCCAGAGTGTGTGACAACTCAAGGGCCTCCCAGCAAATGCCTCTACCCTATGAAGAACACCATAGCCGCTCGCTGCCCTGGACCCCCAGCCCAGGCTCTGGCCCTTATCCTCTCATGGAAAATCCCCATGGAGATTCTGGAGGCTGGAAGTTGTAATGCCCATCACCCTTGGGCCACAACACAAGGTGCACTCAGTCATCCATCCTCACAATTCTGCAAGGTGAGTGTGTTTATTAGCCCCATGGCAGATGGGGAAGCTGAAGCAGTAGGATACTAACAATAGTGAGCAAACAGCAGAGCCAGGATTTGAACCCCTCAGGCCCTGCCTAATGAGCCTGCATTTCCTAGAAGGAAAATGGTTTGAGCTCCTGGGGCTAATGTAGCTCATGAGGGCTTATTTTCAGAGAGGGTCATCAGAAGCTTCTGTAAATCTCAGATGCAGAGGTTCCTGAAGGATCCTTCTGCCAGCACCATTGATACTGGGACTCCCAGGCATTGAGGCTGGACTCAGGGCTGCAGTCCCACTCAGCGGCCTCTTGCAACCCCCAGCCTGTCTTATCTGCGATGCCTAACCCGGGGCCCCACGCTGCCTCTCAGACCCCCAGTACGCACTCGGATGGTGTCCATCACCAGGCCAGCAGTCATCATGCCCAGGCCCGACAGCAGAAGGGGTACCATGATCTGGCACGTGATGGTGAAGACGGTCTCAGGGAAGACTCCATAGGGGGACCGAGTGAGCTCACAACTGAAGCCTCGAAGCTTCTTGCCCTGAAAGCGAAACTCCAGATTCAGCTGGGTGACCACCATGGTCAGGCCGTCGACCACATTCCCAGGAGCAAGATGTCCAGGCCCAGGGAGCCCTCCGTCCTTTGTCCGCCTCACCCTCACCAGGATACGTTTCCTAAAAAATCCGTAAAGGTAGAGTGGCCAGGTGCCCTGCACCTAGGGAGGGTTCCCTAACTGCTCCTCAGCAGAGGACCAGAGCAAATAAGTGAGGAGAAAAGGCTGGTGTAACTCAGAGCCTCATTCAGGGTCTTGGCCAGCTCCTGCTGTTCATCAGCTCTCTGGAGATCAGGTTTTCTTCAGAGAGTGGCTGCTACGTCAGCCAGGACCTCCCTCGGCCAGCTGCCACAAGGAGGATCACTGTCTCTCGGCACGACCTTGACAGCATTCAGCCCTCCGGCCCATGCTGGCGTGGGCCGAACCCAGATAAACAGAGCCACGTGAGACCTGGCCTTGGTGAGGGCCACACAGAGGCCTGCCCACCTCTGCATGCGTGCCCTGGGCGGCCTCTACTCTTGGCAGATAAGGGCCTGGAGAAATCTCAGCATGAAGGACCCACTCCTTAGACCGGGTCTACAGCCTTCTGAGGGTCTGCAGGTCCCCAAGAAAGAAGCCACGTCCTAGGGTTACCTCAACTTCGATGTCCAGGGGCTCATGGCCACACGAAGAAGCTGTGTTCACAGAGGAAATACAGCCTTGTCTTTTCAAGGACCCAGGAGATTAGTAAATGTGCTTCAAAAGGGGCCATACTCTCATCTGCTACAAAGGTAAGACCAACCTGGCCCAGAGGAAAAGGGGCTAGGGTGCTGCCTCTAACTCCCAAGGATTCTATTGTTGGGTGTGCCCACTGTGCATTCCACAGGTGCCAGGGACAGAATGTCCAGGCCTGAGGGCAGATTGGAGCAGGGATCGAGGCCAGCAGAAGCCCAAAGCTGCGGACCCCAGGGGACCTCACCTAGATCAGGCCCAGGTCTAGGCCTCACCTCTGCTCCCGTTCCATGGCCCCTTGGGCACTTAGTGGGTTCTCCTGTCTATCCCATGCTCAAGTCCCATCCCCTTAGCCTGAAGTTCATAGCCCTAACCAGTCTAGATTTTACTGACCTCCCCAAGTGTATCCCCTTTCTTTGCTAACTTCAGCCAATGTCTCAAATAGCTGTTTCCCTCAAGCCCCAGATATTCCTCTCACTATATCTTTCTGTTCATTTACTCATTCACTCAATAGATATTTTTAAGCCCCTCCCAGAATCCAGATATAAGAAGTGCTAAACTTCTTCAGCACTGAGAGTTGGAGTTCTGTCTCTTCTCCTTCAATCTGCTGGACCAGCAGAACACAGTGGAAGGGATACTGTCAGTCTGGTTCTGGACCCAAATCTTGAGAAACTGACAGCTTCCATTTCTCATCTCTTGAGATGTTCATGCTTGGATACCCTACCACCATGCTGTGTGGATGCCCAAGCAGACACATGGAGAGGCCACACGTAGAGGTTCCAGCCAAGAGCCCCAGCTGAGGTGCCAGTCGACAGCCAGCAGCAACCCTCATGTCATGTGAATTGTCTTGGGCTGGGTACAGTGCCTACCTAGCAAGCCATCCCTTGAGGATGCAGCATTGAGCAGACGGTCATTCTCTGTGAGACCTACCCAAACCCTTGCAGATTCGTGATCAAACTGAATGACTGGCTTTAAATAAGCCATGAAATATTGGTGTGATTTGTTGCATAGCACTAGATATCTGGGACATTTGGGGAACCTCATCCCCACCCTTGACTTTACTCATCTCAGATAAATCAACAACTCCCAGACCTCTCTCCCCAGCCCAGATCTCTACCTTGAGCTATTAAACTATGTTTACCCCATTGAGGAGAAGGACAAGTACCTCAAACTCAGTCTTTTGTGATCATTTCTTCTAAACCTCTATCCCCAAGCTTCTAGCCTCAATGAATGGTTCTGCCAGAAACCCAAACTTCACTCTGACTGCTCCTCCCCTGACCACCTCAATTCCACATCCTTCATCATGGCCCTTACTTCCTCCTAACAAGTCTGCCCACCAATAGTAACACAAGCTCTTCACACTAACATCCCACGATACATCTCAAAGTCACTTGCTTGTCCAAATGTCATCAGTAATGTCAAGTCATTACTTGAGAAAGTCAAGATTTTGTGGCCAGGCATTCGAGGCCTTTCATAATTTGAGGGAAAAAAAGGCATCCATTTGGCCCTCTGCTCTTTCTAGTCCCTGGTCATATACTGCACATCACAGAAGGAACTTCCTGCAGACCCTCCCATGAGCCATGGCTGTGCTCACACTGTTCCTTCTGCAGACTCCACTTATGGCCCAGGCCAAACTCCTGCATGGCTTCATGGCCAACTGAGGCACCTCTTTGTCTTTGAGGCCTCCCCAGCTTCCTGGCCATCTCCTTCCCCAGAATTTCCAAAGTACTTTTTCTGAACCTCTCTGAAAGCAAGTTCACTTCTACCTAACGCTAGCATGAATCGCACATGCATGTACTCTCCTCCCTTCCTGGACTGTGCTCCTCTTGAGAATGGAGTCTGGTAGATTCACTGCTACAGAAGAGAAATTATTTATTCATTTACTCCATAAATTAGTACTTAAGGCCTAATATTTGCCAGACTCTGGTCTAAGTGCTGTGGTGCATATGTTAGTGGAACAGACATATCTTAGAGCTTTCCAGTGTAGTAGATAATCATAAAAATGAGAATGTAATAATGATCTGTGAGAAATGCTTAGAAGGAAAGCCAAAGAATGAGGAGAGCATAGAGCAGAGTTAACTACACACAAGAACACAATGACCAGCAAATAAATGAACAAATGAATGAAATGACAGATTTTCAGTTCTATTCGTGTAGCTTCTCAATACCCTTTCACAATGAATTATATCATGTTCAATCACCAGACTCTCAAAATATCTCCAGGATGTTCACCAGCAAGGATTGCCTTCTACAGGCCCTGAAAGGTTTGCCCAAGATCATACCCCAAGTCAGCATCAAAGGCAGGACTATGACTCCTGACTCCCAGGGCAGGCTGCCTCCACTGCCCTTTCTGCTGTCCACTCTCCGCCCCTTCCCCTGTCTGTTGCTGCCTGCCACCTGTGGTTTAGGTCCACTGGTTCAAACAAGAGTCTGAACCAGTCGGAGGCTGAGACAAATGATGTATTTCTGAGAAAAGAGTTGCAAAAGTTAACTGGTTTCAAAGACCTAACTAGTTTAAAACAGAACCCCTCTCAGTGGCCTGAGTGAGACACTAACCATACCACTTCCAAGACACACAGCGGGAGAAATCCCAACAAGTGATCACTTTCTTCTACTTTTGGCAATTCCTGTGATTTCTTTATAGTTTTGAATGTGATCATACATCATAATACAATCTATAATTGCACACAGTAGAACCCTGAACCATTTTCATTAGTACAGAAGACATGGAAATAGACAATCATTTGCATAATTTCATAGATTCCTGATTAAGTTATAAATTATAAAAATGTTTCTCATTTTTGTTTAAAAAAATCAAATGAGAAATTAAGATAAAGACACACACTCACACGCACACACATACAAGCAGTAAAAAGTTCAGAAGGATATATACAAAATCCTAACAGTGGTTACCTTTGAGTGGCAGAATTACAAGTGACCTTTATTTTATAACTTTCTGTACATTCTCTTGTGGTTATTTGCTTTTACAACCATCAAAACATAAACTGTCATCAAAAATAAATAAAAGATATCATGTGAGAAAAATTACTTCCCCGTGCAACTTGAGAACAAAATATGTCAACACGGTTTATTGGGTCATAATCTAGAAAATCAAGAATGTAATTTTAAAAACCATTCAGTAGCACAGTGGAAAAACTCGAAGAGCTTAAACTAGATTCTAGGGCTGCACCAGGCAGCAGTTGAAATCTGGGTCAAGTATCGGTGGTTTCTTGGGTGGCCTGTAACAATTCCCTGCCCTTCTGTTGGCCTCTAACCCACCCACAGCCCCATAACTTGAGGGGTGGGACTACATCAGTGGTTTTCAGTTCACTATCCATCAGAACTACCTGGGAGCTCCTGAATGTGCAGCCCCGGCCCCAGTGCAGATCGGTGAATCAGAGCCCCAGGCTTGCGACATCAGAACCATTCATCTATTCCAACTCCTTCGATTTTTAGGATGTGTGTCATTGTAGAACAGTTAGGTGGGTCCTCTGAGAGTGGGCAGAGGGCTCTAGAATGCGCATCGCCATTCCTAGCTTTCACTTCTGATTCTTCAGTGGGAACTGCTTATTTTCCCAGAAGCACACCTTCAAAACGGCCTACTATTCTTTTCATGGGTCACCTTGAGCCTGGACTAGTTCAGAGCCAAATGGTCATTCTTAAATGCCTGAATTCTTCCCCACCCTATTAAGTTCTCAGAAATTGAGCCAATTACATTTTTAATAACAGGAATGGTTCTTTATTTTCTGCTTCTGATTTGACTAGTAGAACCCACCCATAAGTAAAAATGAACTGAGTACTCGCTTCCACCCCCTCACCAGCCTACTCTCATGCAGTTTCTCCAAGCAGCTCCTCCAATGTTACTCAGGCCTCACTCCAGTGTCTCCTCCTCAGAGAGGCCTTCTCTGGCCTCCCTCTCCAAGGCTGAGGCATATCACCCAGCTTTATTGTCTTCATAGCCTTTTCTGCTACCTAACATTGACTTATGCATCTGCTATCTGTCTCTCTCCACTTGACTGTGACAGCCATGAGAGCAGGGACTGGTGGTCGTGTCCACCACAACATCCAGGGTAGTGCCATGGCACACATACACGTGTTGCATGAATGAGTGAATGAATGAACAAATAAAAAGAATCACAGAAATAAAGAGAAAAAGAAACCCAGTCAACCTTCTACAGGTTGAATGGTGTATAAAACCTAAAATTATATTATGATTTGCTGCCTTGACATCTGGTAAAACCATGGCCTAACTGCAACTTCCCCTCCTCTTGCTGCAACAGTAGATAAGGTCCCCTAGCTAAGCAACCTCCTTATCAGGAGTACTTGGTAGCTTCATGATTATCTTTGAGTAGTGGATTTTAGTTCCTGCCAGCCAATGGAATTATTCAAACAATACTATCTCACCTCCCACAGTAACCAGCACATACTTCAACCTATTGTTACCACAGGGCCTGCCTCCCACAGCCCCTGGCAATTTGCTCTGCTCCCCAGTACAGCTCCTGTGTGGTACTGCATGGTAGGCAATGTCCTTCTCCCTTGCCTGTGAGTACACGTTCAGCCATCGCTATAATGCTAGGGCAGGGATCCCTCCCTCACCAATGAGGTACAAAAGAAGAGATCAAAACAACAGTTAGCATTATGAACAGGACTGACCTAGGACACCTGTCAACTTTCACTAACTGCTCTTTGCCTGACATGGTGAAGGCTGCCTGGGATGGAGCCACTAATTGCTGGCCAGCAGGTACATTAGCTTGTTCTATATTGGGTCATCTCTCCTGGGGACTGTCAATCTTCACCCATCCTACAGTATCGTCCTAGCCCCCAAGGCAAGACCTATTATTAAATGACCATATCCCAGAGTGAGGTGCCTTTGGGTACCATCTGTGTTTGGCAGGTGCTCTCTAGCACTTCTGACATCTAGTCCGACTTACAAATTGGCTTGACAAAATAAGATTCCATGGACATCCCCCTCCCCCACACCATTAAAAGAATTAATACAGCCCAATGTAAGCTAACACAGGGCCTTCAAGGATTGAAAATTTTCATACAAGACCTAACTTAGTGAAGGCATGATTACCGCCACCGTTTCTTCTTTTAAAAGTCCAATTTGGCCTGTTCTTAAACCTGGAAATAATATAGGGTGTTTCACCACAGATGACCACAACCTTAATGCTATAATTCCATCCACTGAGACCCCCATTCCTTATATCTAATGTTATTGAGATTACTGACTCCATCCAATCAGTAACCAGTAAATATTTTGCTACTACAGATTTGGCTAATATGTTTTGTTCAGTGCCTATTTCGATAGCTTCTCCACCACAGTTGACCTTCAACTCTGAAAGGACATAGTATATCCTTTCCAGGCTTCTCATAGGGTACCTCGCCAGCTCTGCCACCACACAGACTTTGCAGGCAAGATCTTAACTTCATGCACTTCTCCAAGAGCACAGGTCTGACATTACACTGAGAACATCCTCCTCCAAGAAGACTCACTTGACGCACTCATTAAGGACATCCAAATACTCACAAAAGAATTCACAAGAAAAGGATGGGCCATTACCCTACATGTGGGGCATGGCCTGCCACCTTCGTCAAATTCCCAAAAATTTTTTGGTAAACTGAAGACAACTCTATCCTGACACTGTCAAAAAACAGCTATTGATCTCTCGGCATCCACAACATTAACACAAGCCCAACATCTTTTAGTCCTTTTTGGATTCTGGAGGTAACACAGTCTTTACCTACAAGTTTTACTTATGCCCAATGATGCTGTCACTCGCAAAGCAGCCTGCCTTGAATGGGCGGTGCCAACAAAAGGCTCCAGAATCTGTCCAACTTAAAAGCAGGCACTCCTATCAGTGCCTTCAGAGACTTTCACTGCAGAGAGAGGCTTTTGCAACCTTCACCCAGGCATCTTGGAGTCTCTGGGCCATATAGGATAAGTCGCCAAGAACTTATGATACAAGAACTCTCTTTGCTCTCTTCACCCGCACTATACAAAAGAAGAGCAACTGCTAGCTGAATACTGAGCACTCCTGAAAAGAGACTCTCACAGACCGTCCTGAGACCCTCTGTACCCAGCTGCCCATTGAGCTTTTAGAGACACAGCTACCTAGGCCTCCTTAATACAGGAAGGAGCAACACCTGGGAGCTCTGGCATATCCCACCTGTAGGAGAGGGTGGCCTCCTCTGTCCTCAGTTTCTTGCCAGATGTCAGAGTAGGTTACCTCTTCCCCAGGCTCCTTGGCTACATGGGGAGCTCCCTTGAGATCAACTGAGTAAGCAGTATTAACCTAAGAAATGTCCAGACATATGCTAAGATGACATATGCTAAGAAGCAAGATATCAAATGTTCCTGAGAATAACAGTTTTGCAGCTTCTTTTATGCATTAGAAATTAAGGAGGGAACAGAAAGATTACCTGGAAGTGAGATAAAGCAAGGTGGGGGATTAGATTATAGCATAGTTAACAAGATTATATGCCCTCGAGAGGGTGGATACAGCTTATTTCAAAGGTGTGTTAACCTAGATGCACAGAAACAATGGACAAGGATTGCTTAAGGCAAAGATAAACCTTTTACTAAATTATATGCCTGGGGCGTGACTACCCATCACAACCTACTCAGTTAGGAATTTATGATCAGATCACCCTGTAAACTCCTGCTGAGGGGATTGATAAATCTGGCATTGATTAATGCGGATTCATGCTTCCTGGGGATACACACTCCTTGTACCACCACTCCTACGGGTCCCTCAACTGCAGTTATTGGCCACAAAGGGGAATACATATAAATTCACACAGGGCCCTCATTCCCTCCTGGTCAAGAGCATGCTTCACTTGTTAGGGAGGCAGTTCATCTGCCCCTGAGAAGTTCCAATCACAACCGAGGTTTAAGTTGGTGTCAAAGCATCAAAGGTCAGTGTGGTGTAAAGCCTAAAATTAGTAATATGTACTATTGTGACATATGGGGAAAAGCAGGCAGGGCCTGAATAGCCTAACCACATGGCCCCTCCTACTCTTTTCATGGGAACTGTGCCTCCTTATCCCTGAGTAGCGGGCTCTAGTTCCCTGCCAGCCTGTGAACAAGCCAGTTACACCCTCCTGAAGAAACCAGAGGCTCCCCTACACTTCTAACACCACACAATACCTCCTACAGCCCCTTCAGGTTTACACTGCTACCGAGTGCACCCTCCTTTGAGCCCTGAGTGACACAGTGGCCTCTCTCAGGCTCTAAGTGCATGTGATTGATAATATACTGTTGATCTCAACTGTCCAGTGTTAGGTGCCTGTGTTTTCAACCATCCCTACAACCCTAGGGTCAGGATCCCTCCCTCACCAATTGGGAAAAGAGAAGGCAATCACAAAAGGCTAGTCTCATCTTCTGGGTTGCCCAACCCAGTCTCCAACCTCTTCCCTCACAAAACTCCGTAGCTCCTTGCCTTTCCCTTTAGCCAGTTTACTTGTCCTCCCTGTCTTTCTAGGCTGCTACATGTCTTTACTAAAAAATGTGATCTTTCCTCTTTATCTCTATTCTACGCACGTGGGGCCCATGGTTCTTGACCACTCTGTAGACCAACAGATGTCTGAGGACTGCCAGTTTGATTTTCCGATATACGTAACACAATGAAGCCGACTCATGACAAAGAGTGGAATTCTGTCTTCTTCATATGAACATGTCCCCTAACCTCATAATATATGCTGCCTTGTGTGGGCATGTAGCAGCTGGAGAACTGTATAAGAGGCAGCTTCTGTTTCTAAGGAGGACATAGGCTCAGAGCCTTAAAGGAAGACTATTAATCTGATATATATATATCTCACAGCAAGAAATCCACCAAAAGCAAAGTCAAGGGATAAATGACCTTAATATATAAAGAGCACTTAGGTATCAATAAAGAAAAAGATACCCATAGGGGCAAAGAATATAAATAGAAATATCCAAGGATATTCATCCTCCCTCACTCATGATAAGTGATGCAAATTACACTACAATGCACATGGCTGGCAGCCCTTGACCATGGCCTCAATGTAACTGTAAATCTTTACTTCTTTAAGATAACTTTTTTCCTTCTCTTTCTCCTTGATTGAAACTGGCCTTCTGCTCACTTGCTTCTTTTCTTTCCTTATCCTTCCATATACTGGACAACCACTCCCTTAATCATTACACCCTTAGGTCAGCATCAGTCTTAGGAACAAAGCCTCAGGTCCACCTACCACAGATACAAGTGTTTCTGTCAAACTAAAGATAACATCTTGCAGCTCCACACTCATGAAAGTAGAACAACCCTACTGGCATCCCCTTGAAACCAGACAGAAGACACCATGACTGATATCAGGACCTGATGCAATGGTCAACTGCCTTTTACCCTAGCCCTGACCAATCAGTAGAGCCCATGATCCCAACTCTCTTAGCTACCATGACTGAATTTTCCTCTATATAACCTATCCCCTAGAGGCCATTGGGAAGCCAGGTCTTTGAGTGGTAGCTCACCTGTGTCTCTGGGCTTGGCACCATTTCCTTAAATAAACCACTACTTTCTTTGCTGCAAACTCCTGTCTCTTTTGGCTTTGACGCATGCAGACAAAATGAACTCCTTGAATTCGGTAATACCAAAGATCCTTGCTGCCTGTACTGACACTCTTGTGTTATCCCTTCCCTCAAGCGTGGGCTGAGCTTAGCGACCTGCTTCTAGCCAAAAGAAGCAAAGATGTTGCTTCTGTAATTAGGTTACTAAATACAGCGATTTTTGTCTCGCTAGCAGACTCTATTTCCTTCTCAGACCACACATTGATGATGAAGCAAATGCCACGTTGGAGACGTCCACAGGGGAAAGAACTGAAGGTGGCTTCTGGGCAATAACCAATGAGGAACTGAGGCCCTCAGTCCAACAACCTGCCAGGAGCTGAATCCTGCCCACATCATGTGAGTGAGCTGGGAGGATGACTACAGCCATGGCTGACGCCTCAACTGTGGCCTCATGAGAGATCCTGAAGCAGAAAACCCAGCTAAATTGGATCTCAGCCCACTGCAACCATGAGATAATAAGCAAGTGCTCTGTTATGTGGCTCAGTTTTGAGATCTTGTTACACAGCAACAGAAACTAAGACAGTGTACAATGAAAGGCAATTTCCCATCTAACGGAGAGTGAAAGATCAAAGAAGCTGAAAACAGACTATTTTGATGAGTATGGTGTTAGAAGGAGTATGACTGGTCCCACCCCCAGGGTAGGTGATCTGGCGATGTCTATAAAAGTCACAAATACATGTACTCTTTGACCCAGCAAATCTATTTGCAACAATGTATCCTACTCATGTATAAAATGTCAAGGTTATTCAATGCAGCATTTATTAGGATACTATTTTAAGCTGCTCTTATTGGCTGAATTGTGTCCCCTCAAATTGAAGTCTTAACCCTCAATTCCTCAGAATACAACTGTATTTGGTGATAGAGCCCTTAAAGAGGTAATTAAATCAGAATAAGGTCATTTCGGTGAGCCTTAATCCAATATGACTGGTGTCTTTAAAAGAACAGGAAATTTAGACATAGGCACACACATAGGGAAGACCATGTGAAAACACAGGGAGAAGACAGCCATTTACACACCAAGCAGGGAAATCTTGGAAGGAATCAGGCCTGCTGACACCTTCATCTTGGATTTCCAGCTTCCAGAACTGTGAGAAAATAAGTTTTGTTGTTTAAGCCCCACAGTATATGGTACTTTGTTATGGCAGCCCAAGCAAACTAATAAGTTGTTAAATTTAAAAACACATGAGAGGGAAGTGGTTAAATAAATTCTGGTATATCCATATGATAGGATACTGAACAATCATTTAAAAAAAGAAGCAACTCTTAATATATATATAAAGAATAATCTTCAAGACATATTGTAGAGTTAAAAAAGCAGAGGGTTCAATGATTTGAATATGCCACCACTTGGGTAAAAGGGTGAGAAAAAACATACAGAGACAGACGAGTAGATATAAAAACTCGCTTGAACATGCATAAAATAGCTTCAAGAGAAAATACAACTACCTGGAGCCCACTGGTTGTCTCTAGGTAGACTGGGGAGCTTTGTCCTTGTGCACACTTGTGACACTTTTGAACACTGAACCAGATAAATGTTTTACCTTTTCCAGGAAAAAAAAATTAGTAAAAAAGTTTCAGTCTCTACTCTCAGGCAGTTCACATTCAAACTATGTAGAGCATCAGATCAATACACAAGGTGAAAGGAGATGGCAAATATCCCATCAGCTGTAGAAGCAGTGTCCCACATAAAGGTGAAATGTTAGGCTGGCATCTGAAGAAAGGCTCCATGAAAGACTACCTATGTAAATGGGATCAGGGAGGATGACAGGAGGCCTCTCTACTTGGGGTTGGTGGGAAGGAAGATACAGGGAGGGGAGGAGACAACACAAGTGAGGAATGCCAGCACCGAATGGGCGGAGCTGTAGGATGGGGGCCACGCTGGCACCGAGCCAGTGGGGCACCGCTGCCCCTTTTCATTCTTCTCCACAGAACACAACTGCACAAAGGAACCCACATCACAGGGCAGGTGACCCTCTTCTCTGCTTAGCCCAATCAGGCCAAGCCAAGTATGGCCATTCCATTCCCTCTGCCAGTGCTTGATTTTGAAGTGGACGTGCATCAAATCTGGCCAGTGAGAAGTTGAGCGCTCTGTTGGGGGCTCCTAGGGAAGTGTCCTCATGCTTAAGCAGGAGGAACCAGAACAGATGTTCCATTCTCATCTCTCTGGACATGATGTGGCTGTGAGGACA
>NW_006435779.1:239463-257238 GCF_000325575.1 Pteropus alecto
AAAGATCTTGGGTCCTTGGAGGCATCACTAGTCAGTGATGACATCACTTTCTAATCCTGAAATTATCCTGTCCTGGAAATCTCATTTTGGGAGATGACACATTTCTTTCTTATTTAACCCACTATAGGTCAGGTTTTCTAGTGTTTGTGGCTGAAATCAACCTAACTGATACAGCCAAGGTGACTCCAGGACACTTAGATGTCCATTTTAAGAGTTTGGATTTTATTCCTTTTGCAATAGAGAACTCAACAGAGATTTTAAAAGTCAGAAAGGTGTGCATTGTAGAGATCCATCTGACATAGCATTCAGGCAGTGACCCCCCGCACCCCCACATGGGGTGCAAACAATCCAATGGCACATGAAAGAAAAGCCAAAATAGATATTCCTGACTAATTTTTACCCTTTCATATGAGTTCTTAAACATCTGCACAGCACTATATATGATAGAATATCAGTGGCAACTAGAATAGCAGCAATAAACCCTCACTGGGTGCTTTCTAATGCCAGGCAGAGTGTTACAAGCATTTTACAGTCCTCTTAACAACAGTATAGGGTCATTTTTAATTTACAGACTAGAAAACTGGGAAACAGAGAGCAACATGTGTAAGTGACATAGGTCAAACTCAAACCCAATTACTTTAGCCCCAGATTCTGGGCTCTTAAGCAACACAGTATATTGCCTCTCCACATGTAATTTATAAACCTATGTGTAAACGTGTGTGTGTCTGTGTGTGTATATAATTTCTAAACTAATGTAGAGGGGATTTATGTATATGAATGTGTATATAAATATATATAAGTCAAAATAAATATACAGATGTGCTATATACATACATGTGAGTATCTAAATGTGCATGTGTGTGAGGGGAAACATGCTCAGTGATGTTATACTAAAAGAAACATTCAGTAAAATAGACTTCTTGAAAACTGCTAGTATTGAGAATGAGTTGTAGGGAGTGAGAACAAAAGTAAGGAGGGTGGTGAGGAGGCTGGCGTGAGGCGTGCCAGCGGGATGGGGAGGAGGGAATCCATGGGAGAAAATCTTTGGGATGTGGAACTCCTCATACATGGAAGCCAAGTGCTGAGGTGCCCTTGAGGTTAGAGCGGTGTTGACTGCCACGTGCTAAAAGGGGCTAGAGGACCAGGTCACTGGGATAAAGAAGGCGGCTGAGAATCTAGAAGTCACAGAGAGCCCAAACATAGGGAATAGAACTGAGCAGGACTTGGATAGGGACTCCAATTTGAGAGATAACTATCATGGGGCCTGACAAGGTCTAGGTGGAACCTGGGAATGGAGCTGGCAGTCACCAGTGCTGTGATGTTATGAACTGGACAGCTAGGGTGTTGGGAGGGTCACTGAGAACTCCAGTCGGGGCCAGACAGATAACAGTGAAGTGGGATGGTGGGGACTGTGGCAAACAGAGAACACAGACACCTAGAGCGGGCAGCAACCACTGATGATGGCCATGAGGGAATGTGGGTCCAATGTTTTATGAGTTGCCAAGTTTTCAAGAGAAATAGGAATTTGGATTTTTACATGAAATCTCCTGATTTTTAAGTGTTGCTTAAAAAAATTAAAACCCCCAGCCTTACAGCTAAGTGGCAGAGTGGGACTCAAACCTTGATTGTTTCCAAATCAGTGAGGGGTGGGGCACAGAGACTGTGGGCACAGGGTCCCTTTGGCACAGAGCCCCTGTAGCAGTGAGTAAGGCAGAGGTGGAGACTGATGGGCATGTGAGCCCTGCTTCTCCAAGCCTGCCCCACTCAAGACAATCTTTGTTCTTAGCTGGTTGCCAACTAATAGGAAAGATCAAGCAAGTAATAACTTAAAGAATTTTGGGTACTATGCTTTTCCAGGGAAGACTTTTGAAAAACATGTTGATGAAGGAAATGGGGCTTTGAAGGTGGAAGAACAGGAAAGGTATGGTACATGGGTAACTATTTTGTCTGATAGCTAACTCCAGTTCTTCACTCTATGGGATTTGGTAAGGTATAAATCAGGGCCCCTGCCTCCTCTCAAAGAGTGATGACAATATAAGTCGGGTTGGCTGAACAGAGAATGCCATCCCTCAGGGATTGATAATTGGAATAGGAGTGGACATTTGACATCAGAGTTAATTTTTTGAAACTAGTCTGGATATTGACAAAGAGACCTCTTTCTCTCTCTTTCTTTTTAAAGCATACATACAAAGGATAGACTGCCAAAGGCTACTCTCCCCCAGCTCTAGGTTTAGAATCTTGCCTGAAAATGAAACAGAGCTAAGAAATAGAGAAAGAGCCAGCATCTTGGTATTATTTAAGCACCTGGATTATGCCAGGCCTGAAATTCAACTCCTTAGACAATTAAATTATATACGCTAATAAATTATTTTAAAGCTTAACTTAGGTTAAATTTAGTCTCTGACATCAGTGGCTAAAAGAACCTCACGTGACTTACAGAAAAGTTGTATTTGAGAATAGAAGGCCTTGCCTCGTATTCCTCAAGCCGAGTCCACAGTGCAGCTGTCTGCTCTCCAGGTCAACAGTAGACAGTGCCCCCACCACCACTGAGGTCCCCCTTACCTGGAAGTAGTTCAAAAGTATGCCAGCCCAGGACAGTCCCAGGCCTGCAAACATGAAGGGCACTGTCACCTGAAGGCCAATGGACAAGGTGGTCTCCCTGCTGAGCTCGGTCCCCAGCGGTTTAGAAGCCACCCTTTGGCTTTCCGGGACACATAGAAGTCCATCTCCTGAGACTGTAGGGAGTCTTCCTGTGCTAAGGGTGTGTGGCAGCACTAGCTCCTCTGGTCTCCTCTGTCGGGTCTCTGTCCCATCCATGTGAACACAGCTAAGCCCCTGGTAGCCTTAACCTGGGAGACACAAAGCAACAGGGGTTGTAGGGCAGAATTCCTGACCCCAATGGGGCCAACACCCCGCAAGTCTTCAGGCCCTTCTGTCCACCAGAGGTTTGCATCATTCTCACTAATCCACAGCCTTTAACTTGGTGCCTGCTCTACATGGCTTCCTGCAACCCTAATTTACAAAAATTTTTATTTAATATGCACATGTTTGAGGAAAACAACAAACATACAGAAAAGAGCATTAAAATATATGAATTGGAACCAGCAAAACTGGTGGTGCAAGTGCAAGGACCCCTGAAAATTCTCTCCTTCACAAAAGCAACAGGAAAACTGGCAAAAATTGTCAGAATCAACATTTTCAGAATTCTGGAAATTAATCAAAGACTTAGAGCAACATAGGTAGTATTTACTCAAGAAAAAAAGCTGAATCTCAGTAAGAACAACAACATTGTAATGTCCAGAATGTTTTAACTTGCCTTAGTCCCATCCCCTGCTCTCTGGCTCTGCAGCAGACTTAATTAAAAACCAACAGGCTGAAGAGAAAAGAATGGGCTAGAGCACTTTTAAAGCCTCACTCTCAAAGAAATGTCATTATTTGGCCTATCAGGTGGTTCACTGATGCCACTTGCAGACTGTATTTCACCTGACCTGTAGTTCACTTAGTATAAAATGGCTTTTCCCTGAGGGATATTTGTTGAAAAAAATTATAGGCACTTTGTGGCTCCCTGAAGCAGTGAATAATAGTTGGGGTAAATAATACACTATCCAAACTCCTAAAAGGAAAAGCCGGGGAATGAAATGCCTATATGGGTTTTAAAAAGTTCCTACACATTTCTGGGAATTTAGAAGGCCACCCATATTGAACTAGGAATATGCTAAGGAATTGCTTGAGAAGGTCCTAAGCTTTTACCCCTGGATGATTTGGAGTCTCTGCACAAACAGAAAGTGAAGGCTAAGGCAGAGTTGTAAGTAACTGACTAAATGTTAAAGGTATGTCCCCATAAGCACACAGAGCCCCTTGGCAAAGACTGGGAGACTTACTGGTTCCAGGCATAGCATCCAAGAAAATCTCTAACCAATCATTACCTGACCACTAAGCATGGTCAGGCATAGCATCCAAGAAAATCTCTAACCAATCATTACCTGACCACACCTTCTCCAAAGGAAATACCAAACAGTATAAGAGACCACATACAATAAAGAATATAGACTAAAGAATATGTTCAGAAAAGTCACTAAACAAAAAATTACTATAACAAGCAGCAATAAAAAGAAACCCTAAGAGGGGAGAATCTGATTTCCAGAGTTGTCACATTAAATAATTTTAAATGTCCGGAATCTGATTTCCAGAGTTGTCACATTAAATAATTTTAAAAGACATGCAAAGAAACATGAAAGTATGGCCCATACACAGGAGGAAAAAGCAATTAATAATAATTATCCCTGAAGAAACCCAAACATTGGACTAGGTAGGCAAAAACTCTAAATTAGCTATTCTAAATGTTTAAAGAATTTAAGAAACCACGTTTAAAGAACTAGATGAAAGTATGAAAATAAACTCTAACCAAATTGGGAATATCAATGAAGAAATAAAAATTATTTTTAAAAGAGTCAAATAGAAATTCTGGAGTTGTAAAATATAATAGGTAAAATGTAAAACTCCCTAGAGGAGCTCAACAGTTGATCTGAACAGAGAAAATAAAGAATCGTTGAGCTTAACAATAAGTCAACAGATTATCCATTCTAAAGAACAAAAAGAAAATAGAAAAGGAAAATGAAGATGTCCTCGGAGACCTGTAGGACACCATCAAGCACAGCAACAGATACATAACGAGAGTCTCAGAAAAGGAGAGAGTAAAGAGGTCTAAAAGAATATTTGAAAACATAATGGGCAAAAGCTTCTCAAATGTGATTTAAAAAATTTCCATATTTGAGCTCGACAAATTTCAAGTAGGATAAATTTAAAGAGATCCGCACCAAGATACAGCATTGTCAAACTGTCAAAAGTCAAATACAAAGAGAATCTTGAAAGCAGGGAGAAGCAACTCATACACAAGAGATCTTCTATAAGATTAACAGTTCTTTTCTCATTAGAAACCGTGGAAGCCAGAAGGGTGTGGGATGACAGTTTCAAAGTGCTGAAAGAATAAAACTTTCAACTAAGAGTTCTATAAGCATCATAAGTATCCTTCAAAAAATGAAGGAGAAATTAAGAGATACTCAAACAGAAACTGAGAGAAGTTGTCACTAACACACCTTCTCCAAAGGAAATACCAAAGGACATCTTTCAGGCTGAAATGAAGGGACCTAAACAGTAGTTCAAATTCACAAAAAGAAATAAAGAACAATATAAAGGTAACCATGTAGGCAAATGTAAGAAACAGTATAAATGCATTTTTGGGGGTTAGTAACTTTTTTCTCTTATCTGAGTTAAAGACAACTGCATAACATAGTAATTATCAATAAGTGTTGATAGGCACACAATCTATAAAAACTGCAATTTGTATGACAATAAAAGCACAAAGAGAAAGTGTACAGAGCTATACAGGAACAAAGTTTTATATACTAGTGAAATTAAATTGCTATTAATTTGTATTAGAATGTTATAAGCTAAGGTGCTAATTGTAAACCTCAGGGCAACCACTAAGAACATAACTAAAATATATATGTATATTTTTAAATGACACGAGAACAAATATGATACACTAGAAAATATCCATCTAATTCAAAGAAGGCAGTAATGGAAGTTAGAACAGAAAAAAACGCAAAAGACATAGGAAATGAATGGCAAAATGGGAGATAAAAATCCTAATCAGTAATTACATTAAATAAAAATGGATAGGTTGAGGAGACAGGAAAAAATGGCACAGATAGAGTCTTTGTTCATCCCTCTTGCAACCACATCAAAGTTGTGACAGAAAAACAGAGCAAATGGCAAGAAAAGTCATCAGAGATCTAGACAAACAGAAGCACTACAACTAGAGAGAGAAATAATTAATTACCCTGCAATGGTAAAAGGTGGGAGGAGGCAAAAACGCAAGTCTGCCCGGTCCTAAGCGGCTGAGTGGGACAGAGGCTGCAGATACCTCTTAAAGGGGCCATGTCTGTGAATGGTCTTTCACGGTGACGGACCTGCTCATTCTGAGCACCAGTGATGGGTTGGCTGCACAGCGGGCAACAGGGACTTACAGGAGAATGCTGAGTTGTTGGAGTGAGGGCCAGAAGCGAGGCTCTCTCCCAGATAGAAGTGCCCGTGGTATCCATTGTTCCTCTGTTGAGCCTTCCCCCACACCCAGTGTTTGGACACAGCGCCACCATAGCTGAGGCATCACCAATCTGGATAACAGAGGTCTTTCCGACCAGAGGATTCCTTGAAACTCCGCCTACCCCAACTTGAGGCCCCACCTAAGCCACATCCAGTTGAGTCCTCGGAGAGTCCAGTGTTCCTTGCTGAGTAGCACCAAGACTCACACTGGTGGCATCTGGCTTCGGTTTCTGGTGTGGCCTTCCGCGGGAACTATAGGACAGCATCTTTGGATTGCTTACTGAATCTTAACAGGTAGCCCTGGAGGGGCACAGGCTGGGGCTAAATTTGGCCTGCAGCTAAACCCCTCTCAGGACTGTGCCACTGGACACCTAACATACAAAGCCACGCTAATAAGACCGGGAGATTTAGAAGCTTTGCTTAGTATATAAAAACAGACACAGAAAAGCAGCCAAAATAGGGAGACAAAGAAGCAGAAACCACATAAGAGAACAGAACAGAGATCCTGGAATAATGGAGTCTAGCAATCCAACAGATACAGAGTTCAAAACGCTGGTTATAAAGATGCTCAGTGAACTTATGGGAAGTGTAGATGAATTCAGTGAGAACTTTAACAAAGAGATAAAAAAACATAAAAATGGAGATGGAAATTATAAAAGGGAATCAGTCAGAAATGAAGAATACATTATCTGAGATGAAGAGTGTATTAGATGGAATAAACAGAGTGGATAAAGAAGAGGATAGAACAGCTGATACAAAGAATGGGGAAGCCAAGGACACTCAATCAGAACGGCAAGAAAAAAGAAGCCAAAACTAGACCCCTAATTTAAGGAGCCTCTGAGACACTACTAAATGCAAAAACATCCATGTCATAGGGGTACTTGAAGGAAAACAAGATGTTGAAGAGCTATTTGAAGAAATAATGATAGAAAACTGCCTTCGCCTGGTGAAGGAAGTAGACATACAACCCCAGGAAACTATCATAGAGTCCCAAGAAAGAGGAACCCAAAGAGGCCTACACCAAGATACACCATAATTAAAATGCCAAAGGTTAAAGACAAAGAGAGAATCTTAAAAGCAGCAAGAGAAAAGCAGTTAGTTACCTACAAGGGAGAACCCATAAGCCTGGCAGCTGATTTCTCAAAACAAACTACACAGGATAGAAGGGCTTGACACAAAATATTCAACATGATGAAAACCCAGGAACTACAACCAAGAATACTTTATCTGGTAAAGCTATCATTTAGAGTCAAAGGACAGATAAAGAGCTTCCCAGACAAAAATAAGCTAAAGGAATTTATCAACACCAAGCCAGTATTACAGAAATTGTTGAGGGACTTCTTATAGAAGAAAAAACATGTATCAAAACATGAATAAAGAATGGTAATAACTACATTCCTATCAACAAGTACTTCAAATGGAAAAGAATTAAGTGCTTCAACTAAAAGATAGAGTGGCTGAATGGATAAGAAAACAAGACCCCTACATATGCTGCCTACGAGAGATTCACTTCAGATTAAAAGACACACACAGACTAAAAGTAAGGGGATGAAAAAAGATATTGCCTTGATCGACCTAGAAGGTATTGTACTGAATAAAATGAGTGAGGTAGAGAAAGACAAGTATCACATGATTTCACATACATGTGAAATCTAAAGGACAAAATAAACATCAACAACAACAAAAGCAGAAATAAAGTCACAGATACGGAGAATATTTTGAGGGCTACTACATGGGAGGGACGTTGCGGGGGGTGGTGAACAAAAGCAAAGGGATCAAGAAGTACAAATGGATAGTTGCATAATAGACATGGAGAGGTAGAGTGTAGCACGGGGAAGATGATTAATAATGTTGTATTAAAATGTAAGGGGAAAAGGGATACTAAATTTAGTGGAGTGATCTCTTTGTGAGTTATGTGAATCTCTGATCACTATGCTGTACAATGGAAATTGGTATATTATTGTATGCCAATTGTAATTGAAAAAAAACCTCATTGAATTGTACAATGTAAATATGAGCAACTAATAGTCTATTATATTTCAATAAAGGAGGAAAAAAACAAAAATAAGTTTTAAAACAAGCAAAAAATGGATAGGTTAAAAGTAAAAGGATTTTAAAAGACATATCATGAAAATAGTACCCAAAGAGAGTTGGAGTGCCTTACTAATACAAGGCAAAATAGACATTAAGACAAAACTGTCACTATAGACAAAGGACATTTGATAATGATAAAAAGTTCAATCTATCAAGAAGACATGACAATTATAAGTATATATACAGCTAACAACCACAAAACACATGAAGCCAAACCTGGCAAAACTGAAGGTAGAAAAATACAATTCAACAACAATAGCTGGAGACTTCAATACTCCACTTCCAATAATCAATAGAACAACTAGACAGAAGATCAGCAAGAAAACAGATGACTTGAACATTATAGGCCAATTAGATAAAAAATACATCTATAGGAACACTCTACCCAACAAGAGCAGAATATACATTTTTATAAATGCACATGAAACATTCTCCAGGACATGCCATATCAGGCAAAAAACAAGTCTCAAATTTAAAAGGTTTGAAATCATACAAAATGTGTTCTCCACAATGGAATGAAATGAGAAAGAAATAACAAGAGAAAATTTGGGAAATTCACAAATATTTCAGACAACACACTCTTAAATAACTAATGGTCCAAGGAAGAAATCAGAAAAGAAACTGGAAAATTATTTGTGTAAATGAAAATTTAAATACAACGTACCCAAACTTATAGAATCTGTGAACTCAGTGCTTAGAAACAAATTTATAGCTATAAATGCCGATATTAAAAAAGAAGAGGTCAAGTTAATTTTTCACCTTAAGAAACATGGGAAAGCAAAGCAAAGCAAAGTACATGCCACCCTCCCCCTCGCAAAAAAATAGTAGAGGGCAGGAAGTAATAAAGACTAGAGTGGTGATAAATAAAAAGTGAAAAAATAAAATAAAATAAAGAAAATCAACAAAACCTACAGTTAGCCCTTTGGAAAGATTGACACATTTGACAAACCTTTACCTAGACTGATGAAGAAAAAAAGAGAGAAGATTGAAATACTTAAGAGGGTACATTACTTCCAAATTTACAACTATAAAAATAATTATGAAGGAATACTATGAATAACTGTATACCAACAGATTAGAAAACCTAGAATGAAATGGACAAATTCTTAGAAATACACGAAAACTAACTCAAGAAGAAATTTAAAATTTTAATAGACCTATAATAATAAAAATATTGAATTAGTAATAAAAAATATTCTCAAGGAAAAGTGCAAGAGCTGATGGCTTCACTGGTGAAGTATATCAAATGTTTAAAGAATTAAAACTAGTACATCATAAACTCTTTCTCCAAAAAATAGATGAGGAGGAAATACTTCCCAACTTGTTCTACAAGGCAAGTATTACCCCAATACCAAAATCAGACGAAGAAAACCCAAGAAAACTACAGACCAATATGTCTTATGAATATACACACACAAAAAAATCAACAAAATATTAGCAATATGAATTCAACGACATATTAAAAAGCTTACACAACATGACCTAATGGGACTTATCCCAGGAATGCAAAGTTGGTTCAATAAACAAAAATCAATAGAATAATAGGTGAGAAAATATGATCAGCTCGATAGACTCAGAAAAGATATTTGGAAAAAACTCTTTCATGAAAAACACTAAAAACAACAGAAATAAAAGTAAGTTATCTCAAGCTGACAAAGGCATCTATGAGAAATTCAGTTAACATACTTAATGGTGAAAGGTTAACAGTATTCCCTCTAAGATTAGAAACGAGACAAAAATGCCTGCCATTGCCACTTCTATTAAACATTATAATTAAAGTTCTAGCAAGTACAGTTAGGTAATAAAATGAAATAAAAGGCATCTGAATTAGGAAGGAAGAAATAAAACTATATTTACAGATGATGTGATCTTGTACATAGAAAATCCTAAGAAATACATATACACACAGCACACAGACACACACACACACACAATTATTGTAGTAAATAAGTTCAGCAAGTTTAGAATATAAGATCAATACAAAAAATAAGTTTTATTTCTATATACTAGCAATAAACAAATGAAAAATTAAACTAAGAACACAACTGCATCTGAAATAGCATCAAAGAGAACAAAATAATTAAGAATAAATTTCACAAAAGAAGTATAAAACGTTTACCCTGAAAACTAAAAATTATTGTTGAAGGAAAAATTTAAAAACCTAATAAAAAGAAAGATATTCTGTGTTCATGGACTGGAAGACTTAATATTGTTAATATCGCAATACTCTTCAAATTGCTGTCAATATTCCAGCAACTTTTTTTGGAAAAAGTGACAAGCTGATCCTAAAAGTCAAATGGAAATGCAAGAGACCCAGAATCCAAAGCAAAAAAAAAAAAAAAACAAAGTTAAAGGACATACACTTCAAGATTTCAAAACTTAACTATGAAGCTATAGTAATCAAAACAGTATGGTATTGGCATAAGAACAGATATATAGATCCATGAAATAGAATTAAGAGTCCATAAATAATCTCATGCATCTATAGTTAACTGATTTTCAACAAGATGCAAAGACCATTCAATGGGAAAAAAAATAGTATCTTCAACAAATACTGCTGAGGTAACTGGATATCTACATGCAAAAGAATAAGAGATTTGGATTCCTACCTCAAACCATATGTAAAAACTCAGAAAGGGTCAAAGACCTAAACCTAAGAGCTAAAACTATACAACTCTTAGGAAAAAATATAGATATAAATTTATAGATGTAAATATAAAAAATATAGATATAGATATAAATATAAATATTAAAAATATAGATATAAATCCAAATATAGTTTGGATTTGGGTTATGGTTTCTTACATATGATATCTAAAATACAAACAACCAAAGAAAAATTAGGTAAATTGGACTTCATCTAAACTTAAGTTCTGTATTTCGAAGGACATTATCAAGAAAGTGAAAAGACGACCCACAGAATGAGAGACATCATTTGCCAATCACATATCTGATAAGGAACTAGAATACATAAATAACATTTACAGCTCAATAATAAACCCAGGTTAAAAACTGGCAAAGTATTTGAATAGACATGTCTCCAAAAAAATACAATAGCCAATAAGCACATTAAAAGATGCTCAACATCTTTTGTTGTTAGAAAAATGCAAAACAAAACTGCATTAAGATACCACTTAGCATAATGTTTTCAAGGTTCATCCATGTTGTTGCACGAATCAGTACTTCATTCCTTTTAATGGCCAAATAATATTCCATTGTATGGACTGACATTTTGTTTACCCATTCATTAGGTGATAAACATTTGGGTTGTTCCTACTTTTTGGCCATTATAAATAATACTGCTATGAATATTCACATGCGAGTCTTTTCGTGAATGTGTTTTCTATTCTAATGAATTATACATTTTAAAGGGATATTTTATGGTATAGGATTTATATCTCAATACTATGAGTGAAGCCCTAAACAATATAGTAACGTTTTATTTACTTTGCAATTTAGTTCAATAAAATCACACTCTTTACATATCTGGTTTCTGTCACTTGACATTAAGTCTGTGAGATTCAGCCATGTTGCTGAACCCATTTTTATCTCATTGCTATATAGAATGCAAGTGTATAACTATATGACAATCTACTCATCTATTCTACTCTTGAAGGATGATCACAATTTACTTTTCTTTCCAAAAGAAAAATAACTTTATTGATTTTTATTACAAATGTAATGTATTCATAAAAATACAATTTAGACAATACAAAAAGGTATACATAAGAAAGTTTCAATCACTGACAATTTTACTGTTCCAAAATAACTAATGCTAAGTCTAGTGTATATCCTTCCAAGGTACACACATGCGCATGCACGAGCTCACACATGTTCTCACACACACTATATTTATATATTTTTAAAATCAGTGTTCTAGATCCTGTTTTTTTTTTTAATTTAATAAAATGTGTTTATCTTTCCACCACTATTTTCAGTATGTCATTTTTTGCCTTCTCTTGTCATCTTTAACAACTGATCTCAGTTTCAGGCAAGGAATGAGGTGGTGGGCTTACTCTTCCCAATTGCTAGTAAAACTTTTTCCAGAGGATTTATAGATTCAGGAAGAGCAGAGGGAAGAACTCAGCAGGGACATATAGCTATGTGTTTTTACTTGTAGCAGCATATAGCAGAGTGTCACCAGTGGCCCCCTCTCCTGCTTCCCATTGGCAAAGATAGTACACTGTTGAGTAGCAAGTTTATTAAGTCAGCAGAGGAGATGCTGGGCCAGTGAGGACTGAGTGAGGAAACAGTGAGTAAAAGGGCACGGGAGAAGCCTCACATCTTCAGGGGGCACCTTAGAAGGTATAAATGGTTCCTGCCTACCAGCCTACAGAACCTGGGCCGAGCAGGCTTCGCTTGACTTAAACAGGCAGTAAAACATGGAAACAAAGACAGACTTATTCTAACATGACTCCCACCTTCCGAAAGCATTTGCAACAGCTAACACTAGGGACAGGAAATGTATGCCCCTCTATCTGCTCCTTTGGCCACACCTGTTTCCACCACTGGCCAGAGGAGCTGTCCTCACCTGGCTGGCCAAGGCCCAGGTCATTTGTCAGGACCTCATGGCAGGAACCCAGTAGGCTTCTTGTGCTGACTCTCTAAGCCTGATCCCATGGGGGTGGACTAACCACTTTCTTTAAATTCCTGTCGCATTCTCTGTAGCAATGCTGGTAAACTGAGTCAGGACCATGTGAGAGGCCTGGCCACAGTGGCAAGGGCATAGAGAGGAAGAAGGCTCCAGTTCTGCCACCAAAGGGAGCAGCATAAGAGCAGTCAACAGGGTCTCTGGTGCCCATTCTGCTTCCCTATGTGGCTCCCTTGAAACCACGGAGAGGAAGAAAGCTTAGTAGAACAGTGTTAAGTATATGGACAGTGCCATATACTTAATCTCTGTAAAAAAATAATAGACACCACTACCAATGAGGCATGTGACACTCCTTTAGTCCTCACAAGACCCCAAGAAGATCTGACCATTACTGCTTCTGTTACCCAGCAGAGGAAACAGGAGGTAAAAACTCAGCTGGGCCAGCCTCAATCCCTGCGCTTGGAGCCCTCCTCAGTTTCTCCTCCTACCTCTGTGGAATCATCAGAGGGAATAGAAACTTTGCTCTAGGATTTGCCTCAAAAATAATCTCCCTTGACCTCAAGCTACCCTCTAGTTCTTACCCCATTCTCTCTTCCCCTTCAGGATACGATTACAAAGACATGTCCTGCACCCGTCTCTATGTCTCACCTCACCCTCTGTGTGCAAGCACCCCTTCTGCTCCTCCCAGCACAAAATGCCCCTGCCAAGGCCAGCAGTCCCCTGCACAATGCCAAACAACCCTTAGACCTCAGAGTGTCCAATGTCTTGGCCAAACTCACTGTGGCATGAGACACCCAACAACTTGAGACTTGCCCACCATGGTTTCCTAAGTCTTTTTCCTGTAGCTGTGCCCCCCACCTCCTCCTACATAGGACTGTAGCCCCTGCTCCTTTTCGTCCCTCTTGATAAAGTCCTGACCACCCAGACGATGCTGCCAATCATCAAGAACAATGCTCTGTTCGTATTTCTGAAAGTAACTGCACTGGGGCAGCTAAGTCTAGCTGAACTTTGACCAAGATCTTCCTGCTAACACCCACAAAACATTCCATCCTCCTTCCTCCAGTCAGAACACTCTTTTGGAGTCTTCTTGTGCCTAGTATTCTACAATAAAGACTATGTTAATGTGCTCTGGCTGATTTTCTTTCTTGTGTGACTCCTTGAGACTTGTTCTTCCAGCTTAGGGTTGCCAGATTTAGCAAATAAAATGTGACACACTTATGCTGAAAAGTGATTCAGACTACCTACCAAGCTAAGAGGCATCTCAAATATGGCAAGTCTAATGTAGAACTCCTGATTTCCCAATTCTGTCTCTCTGAGCCTCTTCCTTCTTGTAAAAGGCACCATTATCCACTCAGCTGGTCAACGCAGGAGAAAGGTCTTGGTGTAGAGGAGAAATAAAGATATAATCCTTTGTATTTTATATATGTGTATACTGTTTGGACTTATCTCTGATGAATATGCACTACTAAAAAAATAAACAACTTTTTTTTAGAGCAGTTTTGGGTTCACAGAAAAATTGAGGGGAAGATAGAGATTTTTCATATACCTTCTGCCTCCACACATGTGCAACCTCCTCTATTATCAACATCCTACCCAGCAGTGGTACATTTGTTACAATAGGAGAACCTACACTGACACATCTGCGGCAGGTGGACAGTGAAAGCAGAGGGCAGGAGGTAAGGGCAGGGCAGCAAGCAGGGCCTTATCAGCCAAGCAAAGAGTTTGTTTCTTTTTCAGGGTGAAGTGAAAGAATTGGACAGGATGATGATGTAATAATGGTTACGTTTTCCCCACTAAAAAGGATCAGGTCCAGGAGTGATCCCAGATGACCCCCATGGTAAGAGTCCAGAAACCCTAGGAAGATGGACCCTGGTATATGCAAAAGTAATAGTGAAATTACATACAGCCTAGAAAAACAACACTGAGAAGAAATGAGTGATCATAAATATAAATAATGAATATAGACATTTATATCCATGATACTGGATTTTTTTCTAACCAGTTTTAGTGTAAGTGAACTGATTAATTTTGAATCCATTATAATATATTGTGCATATTGAAAATATTACAGGCATTTGATATATTATATTTGTGCCTTTAAGTGTTCAGAAGATTTTGATTAAATAGACATACATGATTAATGTTTAAATGTTTGGAGAATTTGTTAAATGTCTAAGTTGTGATTTATTAACTACGAAAATAAATGGTGTGTGATCATTTTGAAGAATGCAGGCTCTTGGATACCTTTTAAAATGTTGACTGTTCAACAAGTATATTGAAATAATGAATGAGGTGTTAACAAAGTCAGTTAGGGATAAGGCCTCTCTGTATAGGTACTTAGACATCCAGGCCTATGGACAGCAGCAAAAAGAGGGTATCCAGGTGTCCAGCTTTTTCTGGGCTTCCTTCATTGGCCAGACAGGCCTGAGCAGCAGTGAAGTGGTCAGTCAAAAGGATTTTTGACCCTTAAACAGGGGTTTGAATCTCTAAAGGTTCAGGGAGGGAAGGTCTCTACTGCCCCCCACCAAAAAAAAATCCTGAAAGCAAAAACCAGAGAGAAAAAAATGATTAATTCGACTCCATCAAAGTTTAAATACTCTGTGGGACAAAAAATTGTCTCTAAACAAAATTAAGAGCCAAGCAAAGGTCTAGGGAAAATGTCTGGAAACAACAGAAGAGACAAAGAAACAGTGTGCTCTCCTCCCCTCCCCCACCCGCAAAATAAATAAAAGACTTCAACACAGCCCTGAGGGACAGAAAAAAAAAAAAATAGAGAAACAGGTGAGAGTATAAACAAGTGCTCAGCAGAAGGAGAAAGACAAGTATCTAGTCAGTACAGATAACACTAGAGGTTGGGAAAATGATTTAAACCCAGCAGCAGGAGGCCCTGCCTCACTATCAGATGGCCCAAAGGCCCAGGAAGAGAGAAGAGACCCCATACTGAATGGAGGGGAGGGGGGGAGGGGAGGGGACTGGGTCCACCTCTATGAAAGACAACTTAGCAATGACCGTTCAGTACCCACATGTCCTCACGCCCCCAAAGCACAACCGTGGTGACTCACTGACACAGGCACACAAGAACAGCCCAAGAGTGCTGACAGCAGCTGTGCTGGGACCCTGACAGCACAGCCAATGCTGTGCTCTGTGCTGTCCCCAATAGGGAACGGCATCGTGTGGCTGTGTAGGCAGTGCAGTGGCGCTATAGGCACAACACAGAAACAGCTCCTGGAGAAACCACTGTTACATGAGGAAAGCAAGCTGAGGAATGGCGTCTAAAAACGTCCCACACTGTCCTGTCCTGTGGTCTATCTTCACTAGGCATGTGCGTGGGTACACAGGGAATGGTCTGGCCAGGGGTGACTTCAGGAGGGAGGAGAGTCACCTGGGATAGAGGCCCCACCTCGGTCAGCACCCTGTGGTCATTTCTACCTGCTCTATACCCCCAACAAAGTGGGGACACCGTGGTCCACCAGCAGAGACCTCACATCCCCGTGGATGGTGGTCAAAGGCCCTCAGCTTCATTGGGAATATTGGAGTGTTTCATAAAGAGAATGTGCTGAAATGTCACTTGGGTCAATAAAAATAAGTACAGATGGACAAATCAGGTCCTGAAGGACTGGCTCACTAGTAAGGGAGGTTCCTGTTGCGAGAGTGGGCTGTGGAGGAGAGTGGGTTGTGGATGCAGAAAAACCCCTCCTTTAGCCCATAGGGAGGGGATGACGCTGGGAGGAGGTTGCAGAGACTCCAAGGCAGAGATCCTACCCAAGCTTCCCTCCAGGACACACACAAGGGTCAAGGTGCTACAGGATAGCCTCCCCCCGCCCCCTACAAAGTACCACCCAGCCAAGATGTCGCTAATGCGGTATGAAAACCCTGCATAGGCTGTACTGCTTGGAGCTCTCCTTCCTAGGGTGCAGGTCTTGAGAGGAATCAGGCTGAGGACCAGGGTCCATCAGGGCTGCCCAGATGAGTCTGTGAGGTCGATACTGTTCTTCCAGGTGCCTCACAAGAAGTCTGTTCAATCAGACAGAGGAGGACACTGACACTGTGTCACCCAGTGAGGTGGGGATCCAGTTTTGGACCCCAGGCCTCTGGGAAGCCCAGTGCTAACGCATCAGGTCCTTAACACCTCATACAAACTAGTGGGAGGCAGAACCATTCCTGACCTTTCCTGGGTAAGAGGTGGAGGAGGTGGGCTAGGATACTGTGAGACCTCAGCCCTCTGGGCTTCACAAGTGGCTTGGTTCAGTGGGAGCACTCTCGACTCTCCCCTTCCTAGATGTGTGTCTTTGGAAAAGTTAAATGTCTGTACCTTCACTGCCTCATCTGTTAAAGGGGGATAACAGGATCTACTTCAATGGTTTGTGATGAATAATGCATTTGCATTACAGGATATCTGGCTGATCCCATCCCCACTTCAAACCCATCAAAGCTGTTTTAGATCAGTGGTTCTTAAACTACTGCAACATCAGAATCACCTGGAGCAGCAGTCCCCAAACTTTTTGACATCAGGGACCCGTGTTCCTAAGAGAATCTAATGCCTGATGACCTGAGGTGAATCTGAGGCCGGGGATGCTAACGCTGGGGAGCAGCTGCAAATACAGATGAAGCTTTGCTTGCTTGCCCGCTACTCACCTCACGCTGTGGCCGGGTTCCTAATAGGTGACAGAGGGGTACCAGTCCGCGACACTGGGGATTTGGGGACTCCCTGACCTAAAGGACCGTTTAAAGACAAGCACTGCTGGAGCCACCTGGGTAGTTTCTGATTACCTGGGGTGGGGGACTGGAGAATTTGCATAGGGAGCAGGACATGCTATATGTAGGGTGTGGAGGAGCGAGCCTCAGTGCAACCTCTAGAAGAGGATCTGGCCCACCCCCATGCTCTGGGTCCCCTCTCCAGCACCCCAGAACCCCCCAAACCGAAGGCACTGCCCCCGCTCTAGGCCTTCGGTGTCCCTCCCCCTTACCAGGTACCCCATCCACTG
>NW_006435779.1:257268-261135 GCF_000325575.1 Pteropus alecto
CAGCCCCCGCCCCAGGCCCCTATCTGGCTCCTTCCCAGGCTGCAGCCACCGCCGCCGCCCTTCCTTTCCTCTCCCCCATCCCCGTTTTACCTCATCCTTCGCGTATGTCCTGGCTCTAGGACCCTATCGGGCGCTACCCTCGCCCGCGCTTCCCATCCATCCGACCCCCGCTTCCCTGGTTTACCACATCTTCCACGCTCCGCATGCTTCCCGGGTATGCCGCCATCCGGGATACCCTGCGGCCTGCCCCACCCCCGACATTTACTCAATCTTCCGCGCAACGCCCGCCTTGGGATCCCTTTGGACACCATTCTCCACGAACCTCCGGCCTAGGGCACCCCGCCCCCCCGTCTAGCGCAAGGCCTCGCTTACCGGAATCCTTGCCTGGCGGTGGCGTTCAGAGGGACGGCCCAAGAGGCGGAGGCCGCGCTCAGCCCGGGGGAGGGTTCACAGAGGAAACGTCAAAGACCAAGTCGTCCCGCAGCCGAGCCCTCCCGGCGCCATTCTCGGCCTGTGGGGCGGGGACCTGAGACTTGGGGGTGTAGGCGGGCGGAGAGCGCCGGAAGGCTGGGCGGCGGAGACTCCGCCCTCAGGACCTTAGCTCTGAGTCTTTGCGGTGGGGTCAAATGTCAGTCCCAAGCTGGGATCATCCTAGCTGTGACTCTAAACGACAGTATCCTGAGCATGCCAAGTTCCTCCCATCCTTTCTTGCAGTGAATGCTCCCAGCGATTTTTGGGTGGAGCTTCTCTCTGAGGCCGATTTACAAAGAAGGAATCCCAGTCTCTGGCTGAGAAAGCACCCAGGAGAAAAAGGAGAATGAGGATTTCTTTAAGGCAGGGGTGCCCCCCCACCACCACCCTCACCTGTCAGTGCCCTGTTAGGAACCCGGCTGCACAGCAGGAGGTGAGCAGATGCGGGTAAATCAGCAAAGCTTCATCTGTATTTGCAGCTGCTCCCCAGCGCTAGCCATCACTGCTTCAGCTCCACCTCAGATCATCAGGCATTAGATTCTCATGGGAGCTCTGGTACCTGGTGCCAAAAAGGTTGAGGACCGCTGCTTTAAAGGCTGTGTGAAGACCAGTCAGTCCCAAGGCACAGATGCTTGGCCTGCAGCCATCAAGTCTCCAGGATTAGTGTTTTGTTGTGGTGGTTAACTTTTTAATTATGGAAATGTTCAGACATATAAAAGTCAGACAGTAAAATGGCCCCACACCCGTGGGCCATCTACAGTTATGTTTGAATCTTGCTTTTTTTTTTTTTTTTTTTAATCCTTCTATGTTCCTCCCCACACATATTTTTTTTTTCCTGGAGTAGTTTTAAAGTAGCAGTCCCCAATGTTTTTGGCACTAGGGACCAGAGCTTCTATGAGAATCTAATGTCTGATGATCTGAGGTGGAGCTGAGGTGGTGATGCTAGCGCTGGGGAGTGGCTGCAAATACAGATGAAGGTTCACTTGCTTGCACACCACTTGCCTCCTGCTGTGCGGCCCATTTCCTAACAGGCCATGGACCAGCACCTGTCCGTGGCCCAGGGGTTGGGGATCCCCGTTTTAAAGAATCTCAACAGACATATTTCATCTTTAAATATTTGAGTATGTTTACTTAATTGGTAGGGTCCGATTTTTCAAACATCCCTATAATGCCAGTTTCATACCTAACAAAGTTAACGATAACTAGTCCAGTTCAATTTTCCCTAATTGACTCAAAAATATCTTTTGACTGCTGGCCAGTTCTAACCAATATCTAAAGAGGGATGATAGATTTTGGAGGAAGCGGGACTCAGGCAAAGTTCACCTGCAGGGTTTTACCAGATGCCTGCTACTAGTCCCACCAGAGGGAAAAGTCTGAGGGGTAGAAATGTCAGATGCAGATATAGGTCAGATATTTAACAAGACTTAGTAAAATATTGCATTATATTATCTCAACAAGAGACAGACAACTTTGCATTTTAAACACAAGAGGTTCCCCAGTTTCGCAGACATGCATGCATGAATACCTTATCCATTTTTTTTTTTTTTAAACAAATGTGCAGCTTTCTTGACCTATAACTGGTTTTGGTTCTGCCTGCACATGTCCTCAGGCACCCGGGCTTCAAGAGGCCAGTCATTTTCTGGCTCCTCCTGCCCTCTCCATGGAACAAGGGGTCATGACCATTGGTAGCCAGTATTCCTGCCCACCATGCTCCAGCTACCTGGGACCTGGGAATTTCCAATGGCCCTAAGCCCATTTATAGGATGTGTACCCAGATCGGTACTTCGGAGAATGAACAGGTTGGTGGACGTGGGCTGTCTCTTCGCACAGGGCCACATTGGAACTCCAAGAAGTCCCAGAATTCCACATTTAATTCTGAGCTTCCAAGATGCTTTGGAAGTACATTTGTCAAGGCCAGAAAATAGAATAAACTCTCTTTACAGTGATAAAATTTATGACAGAGCTTAACCTGAACAGAAGTGGAGAGTGCCTGTGGGAGGAGCTATCACACCCTATGTCATCATGAGAGTACAACAAGAACTTTTTGTTTACAACAGAGCTCTATTTTTATAATAGCTTCTTCCCTTATCTTTCTCTTCCTCTCTGTTTTGTACTTCCTCCATCTTTGTCTGGTTTGGTGTGTGCGTGTAACTTACCATGTCTTCACATACTGGATTCTATCTTTTTTTTTTTTCCCCTGAATAAATCCTTTTTGGTGACAGAATACCTAGTAGACTTTGTTTTTTAGTTGACTATAGCTTCTTGGTTTTAATTATAATTTTTATGATTTAAACATTTGCTTTGTGGGCACCCATTTGGACTCTTGCCCTGGGTTCTGTAATTTTGAGTTGGGCCTGTCTTGTTTCAATATAATTATGGATACAAGAAACATTTTATTTTCTTCTTAACTCTAATACAAGACAAATAAATGGCAACTAGTGGTTGACCTCTCTTGACCTTAAAAATAAAACAGTCAATTATTTACCAACAAAAATGGGTTTATGCAGGAAGAGCAGAGAGAATTGTAACTCAGAACAAGTAAACTATAGCAAAAAACATAGGTAAGTACAACAAACAAAGGAGAGGAATGGTATCTTATGGAGATAAAGGAGGAAGTTGGCAGTGGTTGTTTTGAATGAAAGCCATTGGAGGAAAGCTAGAGTTCAGGATGATGACTGCTTCTCATTGGCTGAGCTGTTGGGGTAGTCAATTTCTTATAAGAGATGCAATGTACATCTTTTCCTCCTGGGGCCGGTAATTGATGATTCTTTCCTGTTGAGGATTTCTTAAGTTGGGGTCTGTAATCGACAATCCTTCCTGTAATTGATCTCAAGTGATATTGAGATTTCCCATTATTAATTTTCATACCTCACTGGTAGAGAAAATACAGGGAGAACATAATACTCTCGCAAAGAGGACATATGCAGCTAAGCTCCAAAGGATGGTTGCCATGCCAGGACATAAGACCCATTCCTTGGGATCTTGGTAAATGGCAGGCAATATGCACCCGTTCTTGCAAACTGGCTAGTGCCCCAGTCACTTCCCCTCACCCACAGGCATTTATAAGTGCCCAGAGTGCTGGATCAGGAGTCCAGAGGCCTGGCTGGATTCTAAGCAGTGAGTAGCTTTTGCAAAGAGCTACTATGCCCAAACTGTAACTTTTAGATGAAAATTTAAGATATGTAGACACAAAAGACATTTGTTAATGATAAAGTTCTAATGTTATGGACCAAATTGTGCACCCTCCAACCCCCACTCCCCTGCAATTTGTATGTGGAAGCCGTAATCCTTGGAGATGGGGACTATAAGGAGGCAATAAAAATTAAATTAGATTTTAAGGGTGGGGTACTGACCTAATATGACTGGTGTCTTGACAAGAAGAAGAAATGATGTAAA
>NW_006435779.1:261150-272447 GCF_000325575.1 Pteropus alecto
CTTTCCCTCTCCCTCTCTGTGCCAACAGAGAAGAGGCCCTCTGAGGACCAGTGAGAAGGTGGCCATCTACAAGCCAGGAAGAGAAGACTCACCAGAAACCAAGCCTGCTGGCACACTGATCTTGGATTTCTAGCCCCTGTGAGAAAATACATTTCTGTTGTTTAAGCCACCCAGGGATTGGCCACTACCTTTGCGCATCTTGGCTCAGAGCTGCCAGGAAGAAAGATAGTATTACCACTAAGAATCCAGCAGTTTGCAAAACCGTGAGCATGAACAAAATGTTCCTGCTTATTAGGTTAATTCAGAACATAGCCCCTCCACATACTCAGAAGACTGCTGGCTGCCTGGCCAGCAGCCAAGGAAAGCAGTACACAAAGAACTTTCCAGCAATGCCTGTTTCTCAAGGATGTTTTCTGTTGCTCCTATGGATGTTATCTGCTCCTGTAACCAAGCAGCACATCTTACTCCCATCTGCTTGAGAAGACGGCTGCTCTCCCAATGAGATTACCCCTTCCTCTTCTTGTGTGTATAAAAACATTGTTTTGTTGGGGTGCCCTTTCCTGCAGTTCCAACCAGCCTCTGCTGAAACTTCCCTGCCCCATGAGTAATAAATGGCATGTCACACCCCTCTGGTCCTCCCTGGTGGTTTTTCTGGAATATCCCACGTGCAGATACGTGGCCTGGAGCTTCTGCATTATAATTGGTGTAGTCGGCAAGGTATTCCAGAAAGTACCTGGTTGAGTTAACCTCCGGTATGAACATGTCTGGCAGGAGTCCATCAAGGGCACTCCCAAGTCTAGGGGTGGGGGGTGCAGGTGAGGGGGATTCCAGGGTAGGCCTCTAGTTCCATATTGTTCGAGGTAGCAAGCCTTTTAGATTCTTAGGCCCTGCCAACGGAATAGGGGGATACCCTCAGCATGCCCACAGGCCTCTTACAAATTGTATGGAAAGTAGAGGAATTTTGTTCTTTTAGAAGAAAGAGCTGCAGGCAATAGCGGCCGCAGTGGGCTGGCCCCTTCTTCAGGCACTACATAATACTTAGCTATATTCAAAGAACATTGTAGCAGATGCTCTAAAGATCCTAGCAAATTTACTAATGAATTTGAACAAACTTACTATGATTTATAACTTAACTTGGCAACATTAAAGGTCTTATGAGATTTTTCTAACTCTATGTAATTTTCAAGGTCTCATAGATGGCCTGAAATATAAACGCAGCCAATACTACTTGAGATGGAGATTATTAGAGAAAAAACTAACAACAACAACAAAAAAAACGGAGCACTTTTAAAAGCAAGCAGTCAGTCTCAGCAAGCTGCACCCTACCCCTGCCTTTTTCCAGTTTATGTAAAACTGCCAAGGACAAATAAAATACTTCCAGAAGTTACAAAATATATTCACAGATTTGCCAATCTAAAGATGTTAATTATTTACTTTCTAACTGCTGTTAGACATTAAGGTCTCTGAGAGTTGAAACATTTGTATTATAATAGAGAGGGAAATGGATTTGTTTAGTAACAGAAAGTATAAGGTACAGAGATTTATTTTAAAAGAGATTAAAGAAAGTTTATCCTAAAATTAGTTGTTTCTAAATAAATACAAAGGAAAACTGAAGGGATAAAGAAAGTTGCAGAAGGTCTGTGAAGAGAAATCTTAAAAGAGAAAACTATATATAGTTAAGCTAATGCAACATTACAGTTAGGTTCTTTCTACTAAGTAAGACAATGTTTCTTAGGCTACTGGTCTGCTACTAATACTATGAAAAAGTTTTCTGAGTAAAAAACAAAGATTCTGTGCTTTATTACAATAATTTTCTGTGCTTTATATTGTCTTAACCAGTCACCACCATTATAGGCACGTTAAGTGTAGAATTAGGAATTTACCATTTTGTTCTAGATTAAGCTAATACATGTTTCCCCACAGACATTCACCCAGACAGTCAAGATCAGTTCGCCTTTACCTAGGAAGGGTGACAATAGACCTTTGCTGTCCTACCCATAGGGTCTCTCCATAACCCCACTATCTGCCGCAGTTTCGTAGCCAAGGATTTAACTAGCTGGGCTAAAACTGCCACCATACAAATACATCAGTATATTGATAATATCATACTAATCTCTAACTCTCTTTCAGACTTACAGCAGGCTGCCCCAGCCTTGGTGACATACCTGCAGGAAAAGGGATATGCCATCAACAAAAACAAGTTACAAGGCCCTAGCTTGTCTGTCAAATTCTTAGGAGTAGTCTTGTCAGGTAAGACAAAGGTGATACCTATGGTGATAGTAGATAAAATTCAGACTTTCCCCCTACCCACCACAGTTAGACAACTATAGGAGTTCTTAGGCCTCCTAGAATATTAGAGGGTTTTCATCTCACACCTAGCACAATTACTATGTGCCTCCTTTAGCCTCTTGTTCACAAGGGGGCCACCTAGGATTAACGGGAAAAACAACAGATGGCCTTTATGGCCACCAAACAAGCGGCAAGGATAGTACAAACAGTAGGCATCATTGATCATGCATGCCTGTGTGAATTAGATATACATATCACCCTGGATGGCTATGCCTGGGGGCTCTGGCAATGGCAGGGATGGACATGTGCCTCCACTAGCTTTTAGTCTCAACTCTGGAAGGGCGCAGGAGGATGGTTTAGCCCCATTGAGCAACAAGTCAATGCAGTGTACCACACCACTCTCCTGGCCACCAAAGCATTAACCAGACTCATTGATGTGGGAGTAATAACCACCTACACTGTTATGGGTGGGTTCATAACATGGCCACAAGGCCCAAAAGTTCAGTGGCCCAATACTCCACCTTGGCAGAGTGGAGTACATACTTACTACAACCTACTAAGCTCTCTACCAGCCCATTAATTAATGAACTACAACAGGTTTTAGAACCAATAATCTACTGAGCTCTAGCCACCTTTAAACTTGTTCCAGACATACCAGAATCCACCATCCAAGAAAGGAAACCCTCTATCCTGGAAGACAGTATACTGATGGCCCCTGTAAGGGTCAGCCACCCACATAGTGAGCCATTACTTACCAGCCTGTAACAGACAGCATATAGATAGATGAAGGGACTGGACGCAGCAGCCAACAAGCCAAACTATGTATTGTTTAGCTTGTGATAGTTAATAAAATGGGTCCCCTAACCATCTGCACTAATAATAGGGCTATCTACCGTACGTAGGCTGACTCTTGTAGCTACCCCAGAAGCAGGTAGATCATCAGCAAGTGACGCAGTGGCCCCTTTGGAGTGAGACATATAGCAAGACATTTACCACCTTAGCCAACACAAAATTATCACATTGTATCATGTATATGGACACCAACCTTTATGGTACCTGGGCAACACAGCTAGCCTGCATACAGTAGCTGGAGGAAGCACCTACGGAAGACACAACCACCTAGTTATACAGGAAGATAAAGTATGCAGGCCAACGGACCACGGACTTGACCATATACCCTAGCACAGGCCAACAAAACAACCTACTCTTACCGGCCCCCCAGGACTAATTCCCAGGAAAAACAACCCTGCACTGGCCTCGGTCAGCACAGATAGGACCCCAGTAGTACTTCCTAGTATCCCCTTAGGGAGAGGATCTAGAGAAAGATTTAACTTTACAACCGAAGTCACCACCTCTTGGTCCCTATGTCTTATTTAGCATGCCTTGGGTCCATGCCAGACTGGGCTCAGTATCCCCATCCAGGACAGACCCCTGTCACCGTTACTCTCTTAACCCAGGACTGGATGGTAGCATGTGTCCTCCTGGATGGAAAAGGGCAGGACTTTATCTTCCTAGTACCTGTTAAACATGTGTCATGTCATCCTTAGTCTTGTTGCAGGCAACACATTTCTGCAATGGGCCAGCACGATGGCAGCAGTGAGCAATTGCTTAGTATGTTAGATCTACAGAGAATTTCCAACAACATCAGCTGGTCTCCCCTAGAAGATACACTTGGCTAATGCCTCCACCTGGAATAGCTATGCAAGTGGATGAGCACAGAGACAACTTTCAACACCATCCAATAACATATATATGCCTTGGTTCAAGAGCAGCTCAATTGCTCCTGACTCTAGATAAACTACTCTACCTAGGATAGTTTAGGATGACTGATGGCCCTCCAAATAGAGGTCCACCAGCCTGCCCCCTTGTATTAAAAGACAGAATAAAATGTGAAATTCTATGTAGCACTCCATAAGATAGTTGCCAAAAACCTTCTGTCAGAACACCACTGTACTAACCGCTAATAACAAGTAGGGTATCATCCTTATTCGAGAATCCATTAATATCCTAGCTAATCACACTGCCACAGCTTTAAATTCTACCTGACAAGCCATCTCCCTCCTCAATAACCAAGTATCTCAGACAAGGAAGGTAGTACTTCAAAACTGCATAGCATTAAACATATAGCTACCCAAAGTGGTATTTGTACAATTATTCATATAGAATATTATATGTACATTCCTAACAACTCTCATAATATTACCCAAACCCTTGCTGCTCTGACCAGAGAGGCTTTTCATATTATAGCACTTAGAGTGGAACCCCTCACCACCTAGTTGTTCTCCCTAGGCTCGTAGGGCCGTTATCTGGTAACAGGACTACTTGGCTTATGTTTACTATTGTTAGCATTAGGGTATAGCCTTTATTGTATTTGTAGTATTTGGATACAATACACAAATACTCTAATCACCCAGAGACTCCCTGTATGGAAGAAATGACTCAAAGAATATAAGATAGAGAAGCTATTTTGGGGTAGATTATAGAGTTAATTCAGAATATAGCCCTTTCACACATTCAGAAGACTGCTGGCTGCCTAGCCAGCAACCAAGGAAAGCACTACCAAAGAGTTTTCAGCAGTGCCTGTTCCCAAGGATGTTTTCTGCTGTTCCCAAGGATGTTTTCTGCTGTTCCCGTGGATGTTATCTGCTCCTGTAACCAAGCAGCACATCTTGCTCCCATCCGCTTGAGAAGATGGCTGCTCCCCCAATAAGATTACCCGTCTCTTTGCTTATGTACATAAAAACATTACTTGCCTTTGGCTGGGTACCCTTTTCTGCAGCTCTGATCGGCCTTTGCTGAAGCTTCCCTGCCCCGTAAGTAATAAACAGCATACCACACTCCTCTAGTCTTTCCTAGTAGTTTTTCTAGAGTATCCCAGGTTCAGGTTCCTGGCCTAGAGCTCCTGTGTTACAATGCCGTAATGGAAATAGCACCTTGCATTTTCCTAGGACTTTCCAGTACATGTTCACATCTGCGATATCACAGAATCAATGTGATAAGTCTGAGGGGCAGGCCATTCCCATTTTCCGATGAGGAAACTGAGGCTTGCCCATCAGGGAGTGTCTGGCAGTGCCTAACTTAGAAGGTAAAGGATGCTCCTGCCCCTGTTAGTAAACCTCGTTACAGCAGACCTGGAGATTTTCACCACCCTCAAATTGTTTAACAGCCAGGGATTGATTTGCTGTCTTTGTTAAGGTACATGTATAAAGGCTTAAAATATCTGCATAGGGGCATGGACTCTGGGTTGGCCTCAGAGAAGCTGCTGGGTCTCCCTCAGGAGCAACTGGTCCAGTATCTAGGACCTAAGGCCACAGAAAGGAGCAGCCTTGCCAAGGACAGCTAGTATATACGCAGCTGCTGCTGCCCAAGTGCTTTCAGGACCTTTGGGGATAGGACTGCTCCCAGGGCGGCCGAGAAGACACCTCAGAGTCCAGACCTGAGGTGACTGAGCCTGCTGATAAAAATAGTCATGCAGGTTTTGCTGACTTTACTTTGTAGAGAAGCTGGCAAAAGAGAAGGGATTTGGGGTCAACTACTCACCAGGCATGAGAGTGTCGACCTAAGAAATGTCCAAACCTGTAGAGAATTGTAATGAGTTTATTTAAGACAAACTGACAATAATTGCCGGGAAGCAAAATCTCAGGGGATTAAGAAAATGCTCCAAGAAGGTAGTTTTGCAACTTATTTTATACATTGAAATAAAAGGAGGTGTAAAGAAGGGTAGATAAAGGGGTGGGAGAAAGCAAAGCTGGGAAATCTCTGGGATTGAATAAAAAGTAAAATGGAGGAGATACATACTTCTTTTATATTGAAGGGTACAGGAGAGTTAATAATTAACATTTATAGCACATAGAGATGGTATGTGGGGGACAGGATAACAATGGGTGATTCTGTGGTCTTACGCTCTGGTACATTGGGTTGTGCCCTGAGGGGTCTGACAGTACAAGGATATGTTATCTTAGATGCAAAAAGACAACACGCGGGCTCACTTACAGTAAAGATTGACCTTTGTCAAGAAAGCAAATGACCCAGGATGTGACTACCCTCCATGACCTGCTTTTAGTTAGGAATTTTTATGTTCAGACCATTCTATGTGATTACTTTCAGTCTCTGAGTTTGTAGGGCCCACCATTCTGGCCTCCCCTGAGCTTGTCAGATTTAGTGCATGGCCTCTTTTTTTGTCCATAAGAGCCTACAGAAAACTTGAGATTGGATAAAAAGTAAATAAAGTCTCCTTACTTGTAACATTCAGGTCATTTCCTCCCCAGGGCTTCCAAAGGCACAAGAGGCCTGGGCCACTTCTATGCTTGGAGGTTGGCAGTATGTTAAAAAGATGAAGACTTGCCAACATGGGCTTACAAAACTTGTGGCACATTTTAAATGCCAACATATGTGATATTATGATTTGTAATAAGAAATATATATTTAGTCTTCATTCACTGTTTCTGTCACAGAACTGCTAAAACTTGGAATTTCCTGTAATGAGAGTGATAAAAATATCTTTTATTATGTAAATGAAGTAACTTTTGGACCCTGCCTAAGGATGGGGGCTGGATACCAGGAGAATCAACTATTTGATTAGAAGATTGGAACTTTCAGTGCCACCTCCATGAAGCTCCAGGAAGAGGAAAGGGGCTGGAAGTTGAATTGATCACCAATGACCAAATAATTTAATCAAACTGTCAATGTATTTGTCAAATATTAAAAAACTGAGGCTGTAAAATAAATCAAAAGTTTATTTGTGGCCTTAAAGGATTCTAATCCCAGAGACACAGATTTAGAAAAGACCTGAAACATTTTCCAGGGAAAACAAAGAAAACCAGAGCTTATAAAGGTAAAAACTACAAGTTATAACAAAGAAAGCTTTTCCTATTGGCTGTGTAACATGGTGTGATAACTAGTTCAAAAAGTATTGGTCCTGGTGGTGAGATGCTGAGACAAGCAAATTCCAGGATGTGCTTCTATAGCAAAATGCTAAAGTTCAAAAGTTCAAATCTCATTCAGGTGTGGTTGTGCTTAAGTCTGATTTCCCTAATGGCCTCCTGACTCCATTTGAGGGTCCCTTGACATCAGTAGCTCCATTTTAGATGTTTCCGTTCACATAACAAAGCCTCCATGAAACCCCAAATGGAGGTTCAGAGAAGTTCTGGGTTGGTGAACACATGGAGATTTTTGAAAGTGGCATGCTGGAAGAGCATGGAAACTACTAGCTCCTTTCCTCATACTTTGCCCTATGCATCTCTTCCATCTTGCTGTTCTTGAGTTATAGCCTTTATAATAATCCTGAGTTCTGTGAGCCACTCTGGCAAATTAATCAAACCTGGGAGGAGGTCATGGGAACCTCTGATCTACAGCTGGTCGGTCAGAAGCACAGGTGATAACCTAGACTTTCGATTGGTATCTGAAGTGGCGGGAGCCAGTCTTGTGGGACTGAGTCCTTAACCTGTGGGATCTGACACTATCTCCAGGTAGACAACGTAAGAATTGAGTTGAATTAGACATCCAACTGTTGTCTAAGTCGTGTTCTGGCTCACCGCCCCCCTGCTTCCTCCACTTCAGTCCAACCACTCGACACTCACATTGTAATTGGGTGCAAAACCTTTTAACATGAAATACATTAATGCTTAAAATATAAAATATAATGATGATGCTGGAGAAATCGATGGAGAGGGAGTCCAAAAAAGGACCCCGACCTGGAGCTCCAGTGACCAGGTTCTTGTCTTATGCCACGAGAAAGAATTCAAAGGCAGGACAAACAGAAAGCAGGAGAGTGCAATTCTTATTAAATTGAATGTACACACTTAAGAGAAAAGTGCAGGCAACTAGAGGCGGGGGGGGGGGGGGGTGGGGGGGGGGGGGGGGAGAGAGCGAGCGAGCGCGTATGTCTGCCCTGAACTGTCTGAATTACAGGTTTTTGTTTTCTTGGGGGTGGCGGGGGGATGTCCCAAGGCCATCCGTCTTGTCTCCCGGCCTTGGCTTGTTTCTCACTCTCACATTTGGAATCAAAACAGGGAGAGGGCTGAGTAAGGGACTCAGGATGAATTCCAGAGCCATATCCTGGAGGGGGTGGGTGATTTCCCTAGGCTAACTATCCTGCCTCAATGTAATATAATTATGCTAGGATTAAATCATTGCAGGTTTTATTAAAAATTCTAAATTGTTGTGTACTATATAGTAAAAAGGCAGGTATTTAAAGTTGTATAAAGTGTATTTTTTCCTTCTATTTATAAGTAGTATCTCAGCTTTGTGAGTCACCTCGTTTGCCATTGATATTACATCTATGCTTGGGACAGTTTCAGTTTGGGAAGTCTGTGGATGGCTGGTGGAGATGCTTGCACAATAATGTGAATGTACTTAATATCACTGAATAGTACACTTAAAAATGGTTAAGATGGTAAATTTTATGTTATGTGTGTTTTACCACAATGAAAAGAAGTCTATGGAGGCTTTCATTAATGGGCAATGCCAAAAACACTTGTGCTCCCCTAAGACAGGCCCTGATCAGCTCTCACCTACTTTGCGACTGAGTCCTCTGGTTTGGTGGACCCTGTGAGAAAAATCTGAGTTCAGGTTAATACTCCAGAGACTGGGAGGAACCTTAGCTCTCCCACTGCCTATGTATTGAAGCACTTATTACTTTATTTAAAAATATCTTTCCTATATTTCTCATTTATATTAAAGTGAGGGCAATATATTAATTTTAATTAGATTATGTGCATAGGTTGGTAATATGATGTATGGATCTTGTTGCAGGATATAAAAAGTATATATCTTATATTTGTTATATAAAAAAATGTTAGAATGGACAGGGTTAAGAATCATTAATTTAATTCTCCTCCTAGTGTTTGACATTTGGTTGCTTCAATGCATATGTAAATATATATATAATGGTTTTATTACAAATTATAGCCAGAGGAATACCCATCTATCACTGTAGCAGTCGGGATATGCTGTGTCGAAAAACAAGCCTGAGCTCTCAGCAAATGTTTCTTTCTTGCTCTGCTGCAGGTCCATTGAGGGTCGGCAGAGGATCTCTGCTTATTGTAGTCACTCAGGGTTTCAAGCAGGCAGAGCAGCACCCTTTCAAATATTGTTGGTTCCCTTGTTGGATTGGAAAAAGGATCTTATTTTTTAGCCATTAAATGGTCTGGCCCAGAAGTGACTCATTTTGCTTCCCCTTACACCACATTGGCCAGAACTAGTCATGTGGCTCCACTGCCTGCAAAAGGAACAGAAATGCAGTTTTCCATGTGTCAGGAAGGCAAAAAGAAGTGGATATTGTAAAGAACACTAATGCCTCCCATTAGTCATTTTAATTAGCTCCTCTGGATATATTTTTAGAAGTGGGATTAATGAACTCGGTGCTCTAGATTTCTATTAACAAAAGGCTTTTCAGGAAGTTTTAATATGTAATTATTCTGAAGTCTTATCACCAGAATACTTATATATGCTTTGATATATTATCTGCAAATAACAATAATTTGGTCCTTGTTTTTGCAATATTTGTCCTCATTCCCTGCTATAGCACAAAAACTTCTTATATGATTAAGAAACAATGGTGATGCTAAGCAATGATGTTCTTTACCTGAATGAGAATATACCTACCAATTCAGCCTTAAGTATGAACCGTGCATTGGATCCTTTTATGCATGGAGTCTTGTCCTAACTTACTTAAGCTGTTGCTGTAATTATTGTTCCCTCTCTCCCCTGCATTTTCATATTTTCTCTCTCTACTGAAACATTCCTATCAGTACATAGCATGTTGCATGCCATTTTTTCTAGCCCTTTTTCTGCAAATACTCTGACAGAGCTGTCTATACTTCTTTTCCATGTTTCTTTCCATTCTCCTTGGATCTTACTCTAGTCAGGCTTTTGTACTGACCACACCTCCAAAATGGCTCAGGTCAAGATCACCAACGACCTCCATGTTGAGAAATCCGGGAGTCAGTCTTCCGTTCTCCTTTTATAGTATTTGGCACAGTAGGTCAATGCCTCTCTCCTTAAAGGCCGTTTCTGCACTTGGCTTCCAGGACATCACTCGCTTGGTTCTCCTCCTACCCCAATGGCCACTCCTTCTCAGTCACCTTTGCTGGCTTCTCCCCGTCTTCCCAGTCTCAATACTAGCAATGCCCAGGGCCTCTTCTTAGTCTGCACTTTCACTCTATCTATACAGATGCCCTAGCCAACCTTATGCAGGGGCATGGCCTTAAATACCTTTAATGATGATGACACCTAATCTACATCTTCAGCCTGGACCTCTCTCCTTAATTCCATCTATGCAATATGTCTCTTTGACATCTCTATGTGATGAAGATGTTGAGTATTTTGACATTTATGTGTTTGATCTATATTTTTGGTTTTGTGCTATCTTAGTTAAGTTTGGGCACTAGAGATGTGATAGTTCTATAGAAAGAATTAGAAATATTTTAATCTTTTTCTATGTTCTGAAACACAGATATGGAAATCATTTTTTTAAATTTTATTTTATTATTAGTTTCAAGTATACAGTACATTGGTTAGACATTTATATAGTTTATAAAATGATCCCCCTAATTGCTATTTCTTTTCTCTGGCTCTCCACCTAGCTGTTACATTAATGCTAACTGCGTTCCCTATGCCATGCTCCCCATCCTCATGACCATCTATCAACTACTAATTTGTACTTCTTTAAACCTTCACCTCATTCTCCCAGCCCCTCAACCTCCCTCCCCTCTGGCCATCCCCAGATTGTCCTCTATATTTGTGAGTCTGTTTTTGATTATTTTGTTCTTTTTGTTCCTTAGATTCCGCATGTAAGTAAAATCATATGGTATTTATCTTTCTCTGTCTGACTTATTGCACTCAGCATAATAACCTCTAGGTCCATCCATGTTGTTGCAAATGGTAGGATTTCATTTTTTTAATGGCTGAGTAATATTCCATTGTAAATATATACCACCTATTCTTTATCCATTCATCACTCATGGACACCCAGGTTGCCTCCCTATCTTAGCTATTGTAAATGCTGC
>NW_006435779.1:273798-293986 GCF_000325575.1 Pteropus alecto
GTTTGATATCAGGTACTGTGATTTCTCCAACTTTGTTCTTTCTCAAGATTACTGTGGCTATTCAGGGTCTTTTATGGTTCCATATAAATTTTAGAATTATTTTTTCTAGCTCTCTGAAAAATGCCATTGTTATTTTGATAGGGATTGCATTGAATCTATAGATTACTTTGGGTAGTATGGCCATTTCAAAGATGTCGATTCTTTCTACCCATGAGCACGGTATATACTTCCATTTGTTTGTATCTTCTTCAATTTTCTTTTTTGAATAACTTATAATTTTCTGAGAACAGGTCTTTTACTTCTTTGGTTAATTTGATTCCCAGGTATTTTATTGTTTTCAATGCAGAAATTATGTATTTCTTCATAGTTAAAAAATGTTGCTGGTCTGAACTGAGAGCTTCTGTTAGGGGTAGTGATTAATGCTGCCCACTGATCTTCTGTTTCCCTTGCATCCGAGATTGAATTTCCTGCCCTCTGGATTAGGTGGGCTCTGTGGCTAGCATGGGCCAGTTAGTTGGAGGCAGAAGCAACACGTCATTTCCTGTGAAGAGCATTTAAGTGCTAACACAAGGCTCTCCAGGGGTCTGTCTCTCTGCATGGTAGATATCAACGTATTGGAATAAGAGCTCTCAAACAGAGCACTCGACAATCCATGATGGACATGTAGCATAAGCAAGGAACGAGGTTGTCGAGTTGTTAAGCTAGCCAAACCTGAATAATACAAGAGATAACTCTTTGGTGGCTTTTCCATGGTTTTCCAAAAGTTAATGAACCTGGTCAGGTTCTTGACTACTTCTTGAAACAATTTTGGTAACATATTTTTTTTCTAGAAGATAGTCCATTGCAGTGAGAATTTAGAATGATCAACATACAGTTTTATTCATTTGGTCAACAACTATTTATTGATCACCTAATGCAAAAGGCCCTGTACTAGGCACTGGGAATAGTGAAGTAACTGTGTTCTGATCTTATCTTTTTATTTAAAGTCAGAACTCAATATTTATTTATTCAATGAACAATAAAATTTTAATGTAAATTAGAATTTGAAAATTATTTAATCCACTCCATGAATTATACCAAAACATTTATCTCATTCTCATTGAGTGTTAGGCATTTTCAAAACACCCTGACTTTCTACAGAAGTGGGACCTGAAGCAGAGAGGATGAGACACATTTATCAATCCATTCATTCCTAGTTACTTTCAAAAGCTCCCTATGTACCCTGGCTAGGTTTCTAAGAGTGAATTGGTCTCATGTAGGCATTTCAGGCAAGACTGGTGCTGTTTGTAGATGATGTGAGTCTTCATCTTTTTAATATAATTATTGTTAAACTCTTTACCTGTTTGTAATGCAGTTTGTAAGGGCACTTCACTCCTTGGCCCAGCTCAACAGACACCACAGCAGCCCACGCTATGGTTAGAGTACCTATCGGACATTCATCAGAGAATACAAAACAGACATCTCATTGCTCAATGTGCCTTACAAAGTTCACTTGGAAGAAGCAGTATTTTAGGAGGATTACTAATGAAATGTACAGTCCAGCCAGATATTTTATGTTTGGACTTGCATAACCAGAACTGTGACGTTCTTTGTTTTTGTGCTCTGCTCTGCCTATATCTCCTTGGGTACATGAACCATCTCCTCTTTGGGTTTGCCCCAAAGGGTCAGTTCACAGGAAAGCACAGGAAACAATGAGCAATTGTTGACTTTGGGGGAGAAGGGGAAAAGAGCTTATACGATATATCCCCATGTTTTCCCTAAGACCATTCTCCTCTCTGCTGTTTAGGGTATCCCCTCTCTTATTTCCCCCACACCCTTGCCAGCTCCACCTCCTCCCTTCTCTACCTCATTCCCACACACATTTCAAAGTCGTCTTCCTTTTATTATGTGGAGCAATCTTGTGATCATATTTTGATCCTAAAATCCTCAGCAGCCTCTTTTTACTACATTAGAAAATTTCTTCTGAATAAATGGAAGGCTTTTCTTGAAAAGACTTCTAGTTCCATTTCCTTGGACTCATCAAGTCGGATCAACAGAGCTACAGTTTGGACCATGGCGGTCTGTCCACCTGCACACTTCTACTTCCACTCAAGTTGGAATAGTATATACTCCAGCTCTATTACAAGTACAGTTGCTTGTACTGGTTGTGGTTTAATGTGTGCTCAGCCTACTTTGGGGCAGGTCAGAAAAAACAGCTTGCTGCAACTTACTACCCTACTAAAAAAAATGTATAAGACGGTCATCATCACATTATACATTTTTTTTTTTTTAAGGAGAACTCATAAAGTGAATTTCTCTACTCCAGAAAAAACTGGTTCATTTCTGTCCAAGGATACCATGGATTAGATTACAAGCATTCTTTACATCTTAGTGGCTAGAAACTCTGAGCTAACTTGTGGTCCAACTTTAGAAGGGTATATTTCATAATACACAGCTTAAATATCAACCACACACATGGTTTTATCTTTCTACTGCATTCTTCTTTGTCCCAATTTACTCATGCATATTTTTATTTTATTTATTATATTTCTAAACTGCCTCAACTATTCTGTTAATACGGTGAGAAATCAATGCATTTAAAAATTACAAAAACAGAGGGGTAGAATTTTATGTTTTCCATGTAATAGTCTGCTGGCAAGTGGCCTTGGTTAATGTACACTTCCATAATGTTGGAGTTTTAGACTTCTTCCATCATGTGCTGCTCCATCCTTCCCCCCACCTGAGGTGCTGCCATATCCACATGGTTGGAAAATGGCCACATCATGTCCACTGGGTCTGCCTCTAGCCAACTCAAGGAGAGGAAAATAGGGAGAGTGACAACTAACCCTTCTCTTAGAGGGTGTGTCTGGAAGTGGCACATATCACTTTCACTTGAATTCTGTTCATATGACTGGATTTCATGACCATTGGCTAGCTGCAAAGGAGATTGGTAATTCTGTCTTTCTTTCAGGCAGGCTTGTGTTTAAACACTCACAGGTGTAAAATTTGTGGGTTCTATGACTTATGAAATGAGACAAAGAAAAGGAAATGGGAAATAACTATCAGTCTTATATCCTTACTGTGAGATAATAGAAAATATATATTGGTCTCTGCCCCTGGTTACTGGCACACAGCTCCTAAAACTCTTGTAATTCTCTAAGTGATATGAGCACTAGGAACATCTTTTGTTATAATGAAGTGATCCTGAATGGGCTCCCAGATGGCTCCTGGATGAAGGCTGATCACCAGAAAGACTAAGCCATGACGAGAAGCTTGGAATTTTCAGCACTCCCATTCTCATTTCCCCAGAGAGGGGAGAGAGGCTGGAAATTAAGTTAATAATTGATTGTGCCTATGTGAGAAAGCCTCCATAAAATCCCAACAATACGGGGTTAAAAGAAGAAGAAATCTGCACCAAGAAGATGACACACCCCAATTCCATGGGGTCAGAAATTCCTGTACTTTGGACCCTCCCAGATCTCACCCTATGTATCTCTTCATCTTGCTGTTCATCTGTATCCTTTATCATATCCATTATTATATAGTAAACTGGTAAATGTTAGTAAATATTTTCCTGAGTTCTGTGAGCTGCTCTAGCAAATTAATCGAACTTAAGGAAGGGGTTGTGGGAATCTCCCAATTTGTAGTTAAATTGTATGGAAGTTGGAGGTAACCTGGGGACATAATACTTATGATTAATATTTGAAGTGGGGTGGCAGCAGTCTTGTGAGACTGAGCCTTTGACCGGTAGGATCTGACAATATCTCCAGGTAGACAGTGTCAGAATTGAGTTAAATCATAGGACACTTAGCTATAGTTGCAAAGAATTGCTTTGTGTGGGGAGGAATCCACAGGGTGGGGAAAAAATCCACACTCGTTTGGTGACCAGAAGTGTCAGAAGTAAAGTATTCTATGTAAAACAATTTTTCAACCTGTGGATATTGCAGCACCTTGGGTCGGCAGAGGGATGAAGTAGCACACACAGGTGAGAAATACATAGGAGGGGAAAACTTGGTGATTTTTCTTATATGTTTACCTTATAGTTTCAAGATAATTCTTGAAGTAGAGGAAGACTAGGAGCCCCAGTCTTGCATATCTAAACCAGAGGTCCTAAGTAGAACTGTAGTGGGTGCCCTGGTTAAAACCCAGCTCTAAGTGTGTCTGAAGAGGGGAGAAAGTGTTTCTTGGCTTGATTTGAGTTTGGATAGTCTCAAGGCGTAGTCTACTCTTCTGCTGTGAAGGCCTGTTTGCAGGGAAGCCAGAGCTGACCCCTTCCTGGAAGAACTTCAGCAACTTTTAAGACTGATAATGAAATAAATCATGTTAATCCTAAAAAAAAAAAAAAGAAGAAGAAGAAGACTCGAGGCCAGGCTCTTCAGGAGCAATCCACTGGTGGGGATGAGCTGGCCCTGCATGGGCTGGCAGGTGGGAAATGGTCAAAGAAGTGCCCTCAGTGGGGCCTGGCTGGGTTTCAGGGCTATGAGTCACTTCATGCAGTAGAAGTTATTAATTATTCCTGACTCTCTAAGAAGGTCTTGTGAGAAGTTGCAGTCTGGTGGCAGTGGTACTTGTGGTGTCAAGAGGAGGGCCCATTTCATATCTGGGGTGTAGTAGACACATGGGAAGTAACAGCCCAAAGCTGGAACAGTGCCGGCGAGGTAGACGCTCCCCCAGACCACTGTAGCTAAGGCCTGACAGAAAGGGAAGTCCCAAGTGGGCCTGGCCCCCAGCTCTGGAAAGATCTAGGGACTCAATACTGGGGGCTCAAGGAAGGACGAATTACTCCGTAGGCAGAGGGGGCTTCAGAGTCCTCACCAGCAATTTCAATTAGCTGTGTGATCTCGAGCAATTGAACTTCTCTGCTTTAATTTTCTTGTTTATAAATGGGGATAAAAATAGTTGAGCTAGTGGAAGGATTAAATGAGACAAATATATAGAAAGAGTTTGGAACCCCACCAGGCATCTAGTTAGTACTCAATGAACTATTGTTTGTTACTAGCTATTATTATTCCTCACAAAACCCACTGTAAGACTATATTCTGAATGGAAGAGAAGAGATAGTGTAGTAATGGAGGAAGGCCAGGCTTGGGACTGGGGAGGAGACAGAGTCTGCTAGTAGAGAGGACTGAAGAGGCTCCCAGACAAGCAAAGGTTGGGCCAGGACTCCCACCACGACCAGGGACCTGTGGAGAGAAAAGGGGGCCGTTGGAGGCTGTGGATCCCAGAGGGGCAGAGCCAGGTGGAGGTGAGGTTGACATGTGAGGTAAACTGAGGCAATAGGAGGTAAGTGAGGTTATAGCATTTTGGACTTAGGGGAAAGGGTGCAGAGTGGAGGGTCTAGGCTCCTGCAGGGTGAGAGGGTAACATGGAAGAGAGGAGAAAGTACAGGGGGAAGGCCACTTGGCCAAAGGAATTCATAGAGAGACACAGAAGATACAAGATAGGGTAAAAAAGTGACTTTTTTACTTCTTCATTCCCAATTTGAATGTCTTTTTTTTCTTTCTCTTGTCTGATTACTCTGGCTAAAACATACAGTACTTTGCTGAAAAACAGAAGTGAGAGGGAGCATCCTTATCTTGCTCTTGATCTTAGAGGAAAGGCTTTCAGCTTTTTACCATTGAGTATGATATTAGCTGAGGGTTTGTCATATATGGTCTCTATTATGTTGAGATAGTTTCCTTCTATACTAACTTTATTGAGTGTTTTAATCATAAATAGATGTTGTATCTTATCAGATATTTTTTCTGCATCTACTGATTTGATTTTATCCTTTATTTTGTTAATGTAGTGTATCACATTGAGCAATTTGCACACATCGAACCATCCTTATGCCCCTAGAGTAAACCCCACTTGATTCTTTATACAGAAGATCCTAAAGACTCCACCAAAAAGTATTATAAATAATAAATAAATACAATAAAGTTGCAGGATATGAAATCAATGTACAAAAATCCATTGCATTCCTATATACGAGAATTTTAGAAAAAGAAATGGGAAAAATATTCCATTTGTAATTGCAACAAAAAGAATAAAATACCTAGGAATAAACTTAACAAAGTATGTGAAGGAACAATACACTGAAAACAACAGGACATTGTTAAAAGAAATTGAAGAAGACACAAAGAAATGTAAAGATATTCCTTATTCTTGGATTAAAAGAATCAACATAGCTAAAATGGTTATATTACCAAAGCAATATATGAATTTAACCCACTTCCTGTTTGACCCAAGAATACTTGCCGGCAGCCCTTGCAGCTGCAGTGTTTACCCTGAAATAACTCGCAGATTATAATCCTAACCTTACTCCCAAAAGTTTGCCATGAAATATCTCGCTTTTATTATTATTTTTGCATCGCTCTAGTATATCGCTAGTCTTTGGAAATGAATGATACCATTCTATTTATCGCTTTCTGTTTTTAGTAGTGGAATTTCCATTTACAACATAAAGTAATTCTCGATTGCTGAAAATGTCAAATCCTAGAAAATGTAGCATTCCTACACGTGATGTTAATATCATTCTTGAACAATTGGTAGCAAGATTCATTTGATGAAACTGATTTATGTATACATTTCTTTTACATTAGGATTAGAGACAAGTTCTGTTTAAAAATAACTCCAAGAACAGTTGTTATATTTCATTTTCACAGTGAGAACCAGTCAGATTTGCTTCAGCCTCAAAGAGCGTGTTTAAGTAAATTTAACGCTGGCAGCGAGCTGCACTCTCATCTGAATGGGAAATGGGTGAAATCTTCACAAGCACTTTGGATTTAGTACCTTGGCAGGTAGGGTAAGATAGAAAAGGCCACTGTGCCCGACTTCAAATTATACTACAAAGTGACAGTATTCAAAATGGCATGGTATTGGCAGCAAAACAGACACACGGACCAATGGAACAGAATCAAGAGTCCAGAAGTAAACCCATATTTATATGGGCAAATAATTTTTGAAAGAAGCTAAAAACATACAGTGGAGAAAGGAAAGCCTCTTCAAAAATTGGTGCTGGGAAAAGTGGCAAGCCACCTGCAAAAGAATGAAACTAGATTGCTATTGTGCATCACCACACACCAAAATTAACTCAAAATGGATTAAGGACCTAAATATAAGACCTGAAACAATAAAATGCATAGAAGAAAACATAGGAACTAAACTCAAGGACCTTGGCCTTAAAGAGGATTTTATGAATTTGACCTTAAAGGCAAGGGAAGTAAAAGCAAAAATAAATGAATGGGACTACATCAAATTAAAAAGCTTCTGCACAGAGAAAGAAACCATTGACAAAACAAAAAGGCAACCAACAGAATGGGAGAAGATATTTGCAAACAATACCTCCGATAAGGGGTTAATATCCAAAATATATAAAGAACCCATACAATCCAACAACAACAAGAAAAACAAACAATCCAATTAAAAAATGGACAGAGGACCTGAACAGATACTTCTCCCAAGAAGACATACAAATGGCCAACAAACATATGAAATGTTGCTCATCATTGCTAGCTATTAGGGAAGTGCAAACCAAAACCACCTCACACCTGTTAGAATGGTTATTATTAACAAGAAATAACAAGTGTTGCAGAGGTTGTAGAGAAAAGGGAACTCTTATATTCTGCTGTTGGGAATGTAAATTGGTATAGCCACTATAGAAAACAGTAGAGAGGTTCCTCGAAAAATTAAAAATAGAGTTAGCATATGACCCAGCAATCCCTCTTCTGGGTATCTAACCCCCAAATTAAAAAACATTTATCCATAAAGATATATGTACCCCTACGTTCATTGCACTATTTTTCAAGGTAGCTAAGATGTGGAAACAACCAAAGTGTCCTTTGATAGATGATTGGATAAAGAAGATATGGTACATATATACAATGGAATACTACTAAGTCATAAGAAATGATGAAATACTGCCATTTGTGACAACATGGATGGATCTTGAGAATATCATGCTAAGTGAAATAAGTCATACAAAAAGTCAAGATCCATGATTTCACTCATATGGGAAATACAAAACAGAAAACAGAAAGCAACAAATGAACAAAACTTAAAAGACAAAGACAACAGTTTGATGGTTACCAGAGGGAAAGGGGGATGGAGTGGGTAAGGGGGTTTGAATATATGATGATAGAAAGAGACTTCAATATACAGATGATGTATTATTGAATTGTACACTTAAAACTTATATAATCTTATTAACCAATGTCACCCCAATAAATTTAATAAAATTAAAAAGGATAGAGTGAAAGATGGAGTACCACACAGGTCTGAAAAGCTAGCCCGGGGCAATGACCCCGCAGTGGTCTAGTGATGGTGCTGCAGTATCTTCAGATCAGAGGTCTGCTGAGGCATTTTTACCCCAGAAAAGCTCCCACAGTAGTCTGTATCTGCCAAGGGAGCTGGGCTGTGTCACAGTTTGAACTTCCTTGGCCCTTCCTGCTTTCTATCCTTGGTGTCTAGGGTGGGTGGGGAATTATCCCCACAAACTTCTTGAACATCTAACTCCACCTCATCACCCGCTTTCTGAGGCCAGAGCTGACATACGTCCATTTTTCACTTCTATGTGTCTCTCCAGGGCTACTGGCTCTTCTAGGCCCTGCAACCTTACTCATGTGCCAGGACTTGCAGGGCCACCCAGGGCCACCCAGGGCACATCCAGATAGCAGAAAGAAACACATACACAGGGTGCCAGCAGCTGCTGATCGGAACATTTATTTGCCCTCGGACCACTTTCTCATCCAGCCAAATGTCACTCTGAACGGATAGAATTTGGGGAGCAAGTCCCAGACAGGGACAGGGGGTGCAGGCAGGAGGCTTCCACCAGGCAGTTTAGATGGAGGTGCTGTGCATTGGCAGAGGGCGAGAAGGGCAACTGAATTGCCAGGGGATGTGAGTCATGTTGTAGAGGTTAGGACGGAGGCTTTCTTCTCACAGGACCTTTCTTTAGTACTCGACAGTAATCGTTTTGACCCGCAGGTATTCATTCAGGGCCGCCTCTCCTACAAGACAGCACATGCCGTTGGAACCATCATCATTATAGAGGTTCCTGCATGCATATTATGTCATGGATCCCTGCAGCAAACAAGTGGGGTCAACCCTTGATCAGCCCCAGTTACAAATGAGAAACTCAGGCCCAGAAAGGGTCAGCTGCCATTGAGTGGGGGACCATGATTCCAACAGGCTTTGGAATACAGAACCAATCTGAGGCCACCATTCCTGGGACTTTCCAACTCTGACTACCTCCTCTCATGGGAGGGTAGCCCCATCAGCTTCAGGGCAGCAAAGTCTCTCCTGTTGCCTTCCTATTACCCAGATGTGCCAGCTTCTCCCCACTGCTGCCTTTCAGTTAATTCCAGGTCAAGTTATGACTAGGAAAAGGGGTGCCTCACAAGGTCTCTGAGAACTCTGGAATTGGCTGTGCCATGTGGCTGGTACTTTTTGGTCTCACGACTAGCACTAGGGGCCTGTGGCTGCCTAATAATTCCCCCACCCACTAAAGCTAGCTCCAGGAGCCGTGATTTTCCAGCTGCTGCCAATGCTGTTCTTACCACCAGCTGGGGCCCACTGAAGTCTCTGGGCCCATCCCAGGAGGGTGATTTGGAAGGCCTGGTTTGTGGGCACAGGACACAGGGGACAGGAGGAGAGGGGCTGGGGAAACTAGGGGGCAAAATCACGAGTAACGGAAATTATATCCTGGGGATTTGGCACACGTGGCCTCCCTGGATGACAATAGTCCTTGTGGATTTCTGTGGAGGACACCAGGAAGGTAGCGCAGGAGAGGCAAGAACAGAAGAGCAGGAGTTTCCAGCACGTGTGCGTATACATGTGTGCATGTGCATGGGTGTGTGTATTTGCATGTGTGTGCGTGCGTGTGCGTGCGTGCGTGCGTGCGTGCGTGCGTGTGTGTGTGTGTGTGTGTGTGCATATGAGGCCTGGCTCTGCATGCATAGTTTTTGTGTGGTATTATGCTTTGGGGGTGTTGTTGGGTTCCTTTCACAAGTAGTTTGGGTTCCTTACAGTTTTCCACGGGGTTTGAAAGATGGAAGGAAGGAGAAATGAAACAGTGATTGCTCTTTGGTTCCAGCCTCAGCCTGAACCTCCCTGACTACCATGAGCTGGGCAGGGGACGCCTAGAGAGATGAAGGTGTCTAAGATGTGCTGCTCTTTCACACATTTTGGCCTTTGACAAGTTTGGCATCAGAGCTATGATCCCCAACTGGAGCTAGTCTCCAATTGCTGGCTTCCAGAATGGCAGAATGAGGAAGAATGGGACTTACCCTATGTCACACAGCAGTCCAGGAGAAGAGGAGTGCCAGAACAGAACTCCATTTCTCCCAGAAGGTCAAGCTGGGCTTGCATTTAGCTCCCTGCCTAGGTGACTTTGTCTTTATACTTGGACCCCATGGCTTTCCCTCTCCCTGAGGATGAATCTTGAGGACTGACTGTGTCTCTTGGGTCCCTCGATCTGACCCCTACTCACCTCTTGGATCTGCTCTCCTCTTGTCCTCCCTGGGCTGACACCAGCCTCTCTCTGCAGCTCCAAGTCCAAAGCTAGTTCTCTCAGGACCTGCCAGCCCCTCTGCTAGGAACACACACTCTCCTCCCACCACTGGGTCTCAGGGCAGGTGCCATCCCCTCACATAGGCCCTCCCTGGTACCTGGCTAAAGTTGCCCTTCCACTCTCCTTGTCTAGATCACTTTGTCTTGTCTGTTTCCCAGCACTCCTCACTTTCTAGAAGGATCTTGTTCACTGCTTTAATTATCACTTGTCTCCTTCCAGTAAGAAGTAAGCAAAAACAGCCACCTTGTCAATGCTACACCACTGGCTGCTGGGACAGGCCTGGCACCAATTGGCTTCTAACAAATGTTTAGGATTACATTACCCAGGTCTTTGCCAAATCCAGACTGCTTGAACCCTCCAAAGGGAGCAGCCACGTCGGTCTTATTGTATGTGTTGATGAACACAGTGCCTGCCTCTAGCTTGTCACTGACGTACAGGGCCTTGCTGATGTCCCTGGTGAAGATGCCAGAGGCTAGGCCAAATTCCGTGGCATTGGCCCGAGACAGCACGGTGTCCACGTCACTGTAGGAGGTAAAGGGGGGTTGCGGGGCAGTCCTAGAGGTGGGCTTCAGAGACCCCCCCTCTCCCAAAAAAGAGCCCGATATCCTCCAAGCTCCTCACCACTCAGGACCTCCTGAGGAATGTTTTAGGCCTACAGCAAGAGTGGAGGAGACAGGACAGCAGAGAGGACAGAGTTAAAGAGAGGAGGAAGAACATAGTCAGTTTATACACAGTCAACCACAGGAACCCTCTGGGTCATCAGGGGTGACCCTCATTTTACATACAGAGGAACAGGAGCCCAGAGGGAGGCAGGTGGAGCCCCCACCACACTTGAATACATTGGGTATTCCCCAGGGAGCCACTTTGTGGGCATCATCCCCACTTCAGACATGATGGGCTTGAAGACTTAATACAATATTTGCTTGGTAGATGGCAGAAAGTATCTTATCAGCATGTGATAATAATTTTGATAATTCTTTGACAGTTGGAAATAAAATGTATTAAGATGAAGTGTCATTTTGTAATCTGTTCAAAGACTCTACAGTGAGAAATAATAGTCCATAAAAGAACTTGTGGTAGATCGAATATGGCCACAGAATCCAATCCCTCTCTTTTTAAACCCAGGCTGGTTTTGGTGACTTGTTGGACCAATATGACATGATGAAAGTTAGGTTCTCGGCTTTCTGAGGCTGATTAGTGGACCTCGAGGAACCTTGAAGCTTCTACCCAGCCAGGTGCAGAGCAGAAGCCCTGAGGCTGCCATGCGGGGAGAGAGCCTGCAAGGAGGCCCACAGCCTACTTGAAGATAGCTACTCAGGTGCCCTAGTTGAGGCCCTGACGTGGCACAGAGCAGAGGCAGGTTAGCCCTATCAAAACCTAACCAAACTGGAGGTTCATGAGTAAAATAAATAACTATTGCTATTCTAAGCCATTGAGCTTCGGGTAGTTTGTTACACATTGCTAGATAATTACGACAGACCCCAAGACACCATGAGAGACATCGAGAGACACAGAGAGTACACTCACAGTGGGACCTGAAGCCCTGTCAATCCCCTGGGGCTTTTCTCACCTCAGTGGTTGATGAGGACTCAGTAGGTGCCCAGGCTTCATCCATACCCCCCACCCCATCTGAGTTCTCTTTCTGCCCCGAAGCTCATGTGAAGACCCCAATAATGCATGGAAAAGAATCAAGCTCTTGAGAGACATAAACAGGGTTCCCTACCCATTGGCAAACCGAGAGATAATCATGATGGGCCCAAAGGACTCCTCCTTGGCTATGAACATGTGGTCTTCCACATCCGTGAAAACAGTTGGCTGGAAAAAGAAACCTGTGGAGGAGACAGAGGCCCATGGCATTCAGAAAGGCTGTCCTCCAGTAGTCCAGCCTCTCCCTGTCCAGGCTGGGTCTTTACAGCCATGTTGCACACATCCCACTCTAGCAATGCAATTTGCAACACCTGTGTAAGTGGCTGCCACAATCTGTGGGTGGCTTTCCTGCCCTGGACATATGAGCTCATGTGAGCCTCACAACCCTTTCAACTACATGTTGACATTTGGATCCAAGTCTGCCCAAGGCCAGTGCCAAAGCTCGAGATCATGACAAACACATGGGTTTTTCTAGTGACATTTAGTCAGAAAATATATCTGGATTCTTTGGCTAGTGCAGCCTCCCAGATGGCTCTCTATCAGACCCTGTGGCATGGTGGTGGGGAGGGGCTTTGGACAGGCCCTCCCAGGATGGCCTCCTTTCTTGACATCATGGTGTGGACACAGATACCCCAGGTGCAGAGGTGAGTGCTCTTGGTCAGGGCACAGCCTCCTACTCTCCCATCAGCATGGATCCACCATCTACTCCCACCCAAGCTGCCACCCCTACAGCTCCTGGTTGCCCAGACAGAATTATTTCTGATGACAGAAATGCTTTCTTTGACTATTTCTCCTTTGAGACCCTGCTGGATTGAGATTTACTTTGGCTTGACTTAGGGAAAATCAAGAGACTTGAAATTTTCTCTCTCTGGGTTTTAGAAAAGCAAAAAAAAAAAATTTTTTTAACTTTAAAAGTAATTTAATTAATAAAATATTCCATATTTTATACATTTATAAATATATTTTTACATTACTATTTTTAGAATGTGAGTTATACATGAATACATGTTGACTCCTGTGGTATAGCCTGTATTCACTCAGGCTGCCCATCAGGTGTGGGGAACTATAGGCTGGCCAGTCTCTGTTCCCCTCTCGTCCCTTCTCCACCCTGCTCAGGGCTCCACCAGAGGCACTGCATGTCCAAACTCCATTGTCCTCTGGCTTCCAGTTGGGTTTGGCCACTAGGAGGAAGCCCCTGCCACACAGCTGTGCCCCTCACTAGGTCCCAGGAATTCTCCCTCCACTTGTTCCTCAGGTCAGGTGGTGGTGGTGGTGATGGTTCCTCACCATTCCTAGTTCTTGCTCTTTGAACAGTGCCTTTATTTCACACTCTCTCATCAGGCCTTGAACTCTGGCCTCATGGAAACTCCAGTCAAGTGGGGATGGGGAAAGGGGTAGGCAGACAGTGGCAGTATAGTGGTTATAAAACTCTGTTGAGGTATGAGGTGCCCAGGAATACCTGTGACATAGCGATGGCCTGTACCTGGCTGTCATTTGAGCTGGATGATGAATTCACCAGGTGGGGAAACCGGGGAGGTTTCACTAAGCAGAGGAGCAGCAAATGCACAGAGAGCAAGAAAATAAGAGTTGTGTTCAGAGGGAGAGTTAAGCATGGCCAAAGTATGGGTCAAGGGCAAGCAAGTTAGACACAGATCATGAAAGACCCTTGATGGGAAGTGAAGGAGTTTGAGCTTGTTACTATAGGAGGTTGGGTCACTGTGGAAGTGTTCCAACACTGGGGGGAAACATAACCAGACCTCTGGCGATTGCATAAGTAAAAGATTAGCAGGGTTCAAGAAGTCCCACAGGAAGCCACCGTGATAGTCCAGGCAAGATGAGATTTGAAGAGATGGCCTGATGGTGGCATGGATACAGGAGAAGGAAGAAAGATTTCTAGATTTAAGAGCATCAGGCAATTAATTAAAACTAGGGGGTCAAGAAAAGAGAGGAGTCTAGAATTCATGCTTTCCTTCCCTCCTTCATTTCACCAAATTAATTCAGGCCGTTGGTGTGAGTCTTGGTGTTGGCATGAAGGACCTAATGATATAGAGGAGACACATGGCTCCTGTCCCCCGGAGCAGGCAGTCTAATGGGGAAGCAGCTCAAACAGTCAAAACCTGCAGCTCCTGCTCCTCTGGCTCTGCTGACTTGATCAAATGGAAGATTCTACAGAGGCAGGTATGTATATCTGGGGTTGGATTGAGTCTGGAGACACTGTGATGATGTAATGGATTTGGTACCCTTTGAGTCTGAAGGGCCTGAGGGACATGCAAGTGGAGGTGTCTAGGTGATCAGGAGTTTTGGGTGAGGAAGAGCCTGGAGACAGATATTTGGAAGAGTCCAAACCATTGCAGAGGGTTAGATCCTCCAGGGAAAGTGTTTAACATGAGAAGTGCTCCAAACTCAGGACAGACTTGGGGATGTACTTACATTTAAGGGACAGGTGGAGAGGGAGTTTCCAGCAGAGAGCAACTGCTAAGTAATGGTCAAAGATAAGAAAACCATGGAATCTAAGGCCATGGAACCCACGAGAAGAAAGAATGTCATGGATGCAGTGATGTTAGTGGCAAGTCAACTTTGAAACAGATTAAACTAACACTGACAACACTTTAGCACTGGTGCCTTCACCTTGCCAGTCCCACATCTGGTCTGGCAGGTGTCCAAAGAGTCAAGCACCTCGCCTTCAGATACCTCCAGTTAGAGCTGCACATGCTACTTGTTGCCTGTTTACCCAAATGGGCCAAGAGTGCTCTGACTGACCTGGCAGAGGGACTTGATTCCCACCACAGACCAGCGTGGCCCCTTCCTTCACACCACGCTGGCAATACTCTATCAGCTTCTGTAGGTGGGCTTGGTGATTCTGTGGCCCATGGTTGGTGTCCCGGTCTAGAGGGTTGCCAATCTTCATCTTCCTCACTTCTTCTACCTGTGGAAAGTCCTTCCAGTCAGGTCTCACTCAGGTGCCACTGTTACTGACATTGCTCATCACCTGATCCCCCTCCCACATCTGCATTTTTAGTGACCAACTACTGGCCCCTGCCAGTCCATATGCCAGTTTCTGGCACTCATGGAGTTCCATGTCATAGTTCCCAACCTGCCTTTCAGGCTGAAACCCAAATGTATGCTACATGCAAGGAGACCTGAGCCTAGTCTCGGATGGGCAGTTGTGCAGGGGTATGGGTGAGTGAAAAAAAGAGGCAGGTGTGTATGTGAGTGGGAGTGGTGGAGGGCGTGGTGGGAAGAACAGGATGTATCTCTACATCAGTTCTGCACCCAGCTTCAAAGTCTAAGAAGCTGAGGGAAGTCTTGTCCAGGGACTCTAGGATATGGAATGGGGATAGGGTGGGGAAACACCAGTCCCACTGCAATACCTTGTGACAGGGTGGGAAAGACACTGAGTGGAGTGGACCTGGGTCTTGAGTCCACTCACCCTTGCCCCGACTTCTGCCTGTTTCAGAACCCAGCTTAAAGGGCCCCTCCTTCAGGAAGGCTTCCCTGTTGCCTTGGCCAACATACAAGTAGGTCTAGGTTTTACTACCTAGAGTTGACTTGGGTTTCTTCAAGGAATGTGCCAAAAGTTATCTAACAATGCTGGGGCTAGGATGAGGAGTCAAAAAAGACCCAGGTACGGGATGCTGTGCTAGAGTGAGGAACTTAGGTGAACATAACCAGCATTGGGTGGATGCCAAATATTCAGAGCTCCAGGCTAGAGTCAGTCCCTCCCATTTTTTTCAATTCTCCCCTGGGCTCCTTCCTTGTTTTCCTAAGACCAAACAAGGCCATCTCTGCTTTCACTGTAGCTGCATTGAGGTCAGGACTGACTGGCCTCCTCCTCCTGTGCAGACTCCACACACACAGCCAGGCCTAATAAGATGCAGGAGGGGCTCAAGCCTTGCCCCCCAGAACCACCCTCTGCCTTATCACCAAGGGCCCCTTAGCTCCTTTGACTGTCCTGAAGGGTCCCAAAACTGAAACCAAGCCTCTGCTTCGCTCCCCTCTCTGCTTCTGCTTGGCCACCTGACTGCTCCTCCATCTCCTTGGGACACCAAAAGCAACTTTTCTGAGTCTCCTAGATGCGCTGTTTACTCCCTGTATTTGGGATTTCGAGCCCTGCCTGCCTCTGGTGAAGCTGAGTGAGCTCCAAGAGGCCTCTAAACTTCTATTCTCATTCTTCTGGACAAGCCATCCAGTGCAGCCACCAAGTGTCCCAGCTGACCTGGCAACTCACCGCAGACATGTGAGCAAGCTCAGGTGAATGTGGGCGGGTGTTCACATTGCCAACCCACAGGATTGTGGGCTGCGTGAACAGTTATCCCAAGTCACTAGTTTTGGGAGTAGAATGTTACATGGCAAAAGCTTTTACATTCCCTTTTAGAAAATCTGTTCCTTTTCTCACTGCCTTTCATATTTTTACACATCATTCAAGATCTTCTCCAGAAACTCCTTCCTAACAGCCACCCCCCCATCCCCAGACTGACTTTCTCATTTTTCCTGGCTTTCTAAATATAGTTTGTTTAAACATGCTTGTGGAGGTTGTGTCCCCAGCATCCCCTCTCATATCCACTGGGATTAGATCTTGTTTTCCATAACATGAGGGGGAGAGGGGTTCTTTGCTGAAGCTAAACCGACCAGAACTCCTCAAATCCTGCTTTCCCTGAATGGGTCAGGGATAGACAAGAGACCCGGTCACATCAACCCACATCCTTCCCCACAGCCATTTCCACTGGAGTTGGTGTGGAAAGAGGGATTCTACTTTCTGGATCTGGTGTAAAAATGTAGGAAATACTGTCAGCGCTCTGCCCAATCTCCTTTACCTATTGGTACTGTGAGAGGTGGCTGCTGACGGGTCTTGGGAGCTGACAGAAGCCACCCTTCTCTAGCTGGTAGACAGGCCATAGTCAATAACAAATGACAGGAGACAAAAGCCTGGCCCCTTGACTCCAGGGCTATACCTGAATGGTGTCATTCATCCTCCAGAGCTCCTGTCTGTGGATCAGCCAAGGCTAGACATCACCTGAGACTATATCCTTGGTCCCTGTTCTCTCCTGCTCCTTTACATCTTCCAGGCCTCACCTGAGAGCTTACCCTTAGTAAGCCGCATGAATTCTTGGCTCAGGCTCCACTGCTCAGGACTTGATCTAAGATAAGCTGGTTTTGGTTATGTCAGTTTGAGCTGCAGCATTGCTATTTCTTGCTGAAATAATCAAAACCAGTGAAGACTTAATGCAGCTTCTCCTGAAGTTTCCCTGCCCCAGGCGAATAGTGCCCGACTTCACCTGGCCCAACTCCTCTGCAGCCCAGGTGACTGTCCCTGTGCATCAGCAGCTCTGAGACCCGTGGCAGAACTTACCACCTTCTGCACAAACTGATCATGGATTGAGTCCTCTACGAAGAGCCGACCCGCGGCAATGCAGTTCTCGCCTTTGTTGAAGAAGACAGAGCTCATCCCCTTTGGCAAATGGACAAGAATGGTGGATTATAGCCACTCCCAGGGGCACTAGCACCCCATTCCCACTGGGCCTTAGTATTCCCTTCTTATAGGAAAGGGGAGGAATGACCTCCTAAGGTGGTCAGGCCCAGCCAACACCGAGTACACGCACTCCACTCATTCCTTAGTCACCTTGAGAGGAGAGGCGAAGGGTGACCTGCCCCTGGGGAACAAGGACTGTGTCCATGTTGCAGAGAGTGAAGAATGAGAGGGAATGAAGCAGAGTGGAGACCCCATACACTGGGCGGGCTCCCTGGAGTGACCCAAGAGGGGTCAGAGATCAGACCCTTGGAGCTGAGCCTAGAAAGTCTATTAGTGTAAAGCAGGCAACAGAGAGTGGGCAGCTAGCCCTTGTCTTGGAAGGGATGGGGTGCCATCCCAGGCCTGAGGAAACTGGCAAGAGTTCAGAATAAACATGCTCAGAGGCCAAAGGGAGCCTGCTTTTTGGACCTGGGGAGTCCCATGTGGGGGCCAGGGGAAGAGCAAGAGCCTGACCACCCTGGGTCAAGCTTGGCTTTCCTGGAAGATGAGACTGTACTGCCCAAACAGCATGGCCTGGGCCTCTGGCCCAGCAGTATCAGCCTCAGCACCAAAGCCAAGACCCTTGGATTGACAGACTGGCCTCCTTTGGTTTCCTCATCTAGTGAGACTGAACTCCCTTTCATGTCTATGCTGGGTATTCACATCATCCTCCAAGGCACAGCAGGACTTAGATGGGGAAGGGACATATCTGGGCACCTGGATGAACAGGGCCTTACTGGTTTGGTCTCACAGGAGTGGATGGTGTACTGAAGCATAGCAATAATACTGATGTAAGAACTAACTGATACAGGGCACCTGCCATGTGCAGCCACCATTGTTAAGTCCTTCATATATAGTAGTTCTATAATCCCCATAACAACCATAGGAAGTAGGTATACTATTCTCCCCATCCTACAGGTGAGGCCCAAAAGATCAAATAACTTGCCCAAGACTGCCCAGTGAGTCAGTGAAAGATCTGGGCAAGTGTGGACATGGCCCAAGGTTGGGGAGATTCACTGTCAGCAGGGTCATGCCCAAGTCTCTAGGGTTCTGCTTTGCTTTTCTAGGATAGGAAAAGTTGCTGTGCTGATTTTAGAATATGTTTCTCAATTCATGAACCTGGTTCCAGTCATTCTTACAGTTATGAAACTTCTTGGGAAGTTGGTTTTGAAGGACATATGTCATTCCTTGTCCCTAAGGCCCCTTCCTGCCACAGTCTATGTTTGCAGTGACACTTCAGTCTGGGTTAGATGTATGAGTTTAACTGTAGGATAAGAGAAAGCTTCCTATCCCCCCACCCCAATTTACTTCCTCCCTTTCCCCCCCGGCTGTCCCTCACCATCTGCACAGCCTTGCTGAGGTCACAGTCAGCAAAGATGATGAGGGGTGACTTCCCGCCCAGCTCCAGGGACACCTTCTTCACATTACTCAGGGCACAGCTGAAAGGAAGAATGTTGGTGAGGTTGGGTTCATGGGAGATGGAGACACAGGGCTCTAGGTAGAGGGGTCCAAGGGCAGCTCCAAAGCATGCTTGAAAGAGCAAGCAGAGGTTTGGAGGGAGACTAGGTCCAGCACCTTCTCCCCACACCACACTCACAACTATTCCCTCCCACCTCTCTTTGCTCACTGGATTCCCAGAGTGCCTTCCTCTTCCTCCAACAGCCAAGCCCATGCCTACCTCAGGGACGTGCTCTCACTGTCCCCTTCTGGCTATTCCCTCTTCAGATATCCCTACAGCTCATTCCTCACTTCCTCAGGTCTCTGCTCCAAAGTCTCCTTGTTAGGATGGCTGCCCTGACAGCCCCATATAAAATGCAAGCTCCCATGCACCACGGTGCATTTGTCTGATCCCATCCATCAAAGCCTAAGCCCCACCAGGGTGATCAAGCATTTATCAGGTCATGAAGCCGGTGTTCAACAAATGTCAAACCAATAAACTGAGCACAGAACCATCCCCCAGTTGGAGCAGCTGCAGTGCTGCAGGGGCTTCATACCTCAGATTTTTAATGATGGGTGCAAATAGAGAGTAGCTGAGGGTCCTGTGCACACTGCATCAGTGGACACAAAATGGACTTACTGATACTGTCCTCAGAGGGATACTTAGTGGACTGGGTCAGCAAAATGAGGCATGACACAGGGTGGGGGGCTCCTTGCTCAGGACTGACTGCAGGAGGAGGACTCCCCTATTTCAGGCACCAGCCACAGGAGCTCAGAGAAGATCCTGGGAAGAGAGCAGCTGCAGAGCCATGGAATGCGGTCCACACAAACCCTCCTTTCCTGGGGTTCTTAGAGTGGACATTTCCTGAGTCTTCCTTCTGGACTGTGTACACACATATTCGGATGTGACTATCGCCTACACACTACAGAGAAGACTGACCAGCGTTTGAATCAGAAGAGGTAAATAAGCTGCAGTGACTACTTGCTGTTACCTCTCCCGCTCTGCCATCTGTCTGTCCATTCGTCAGTTCGTTGCTCTCTCCACCCTCCTTCTCTTCAATACC